>NW_028122458.1:0-86344 GCF_965194805.1 Balaenoptera borealis | reverse complement strand
GATTATTACTAGTCAGATATATTCTTGTGCGGTGAATAGGGCGTGTTGAGTCCAGTTCTCTGAGCAAGGAGTAGGTCTTGTCTATTACATTTTGGTTTTATGGAACGGTATCTGAGCTAATTTGAAACCCTTGTTTTATGTATCACCCCACCTCACCTTTCCCATTAAGCAGCCATAGTGTGTTTTCTGCATGTGTGACTCTGTTCTGTTTTGTAATTCAGTTCAAGTGTAACGGTTTTTACATTCCCTCTATCAGTGATACCTTATGAGAAGTGTCCTTTTCTGTGTGACTTATTTCACTTAGAATCGTCGTACCTAAATCCACTCATCATGCTGCTACTAGCCTTATGACATTGATTTCATGGCTGAGTGATATTCCATTGTACATAAGGACCACAACTTCTTTATCCATTTTTCTCTTTCCTGGGATATTGAAGGTGGAATGAAGTGGAGGTCCTTGTCAACAGAGCAGCCCTAAACTTTGGGGTGCTTGTGTCTTGCTGATTTTTAATTTTCCCAATTTATACCCCCATGAGTGGAAGTGCCCTATGCTCTCTAAGCTTTGCTTTTTAGACGTTTCAGGACTCACCGTACGCTTCTCCAGAGTGGCTGTTGACAATTTACATCCCGCCCATCAGTGTAGCAAGGCTCCCATTTCTCCATGGCCTGTCCTGCATTTCTGGTTTTGACACTTTTTTCAGCATGGCCCTTTTGACCGATGGGAAGCGAGACATCTTTGTAGCGCTGATTTGCCTTTCCAGGTTGCTTGGTTGGCCAAAAAGGGCGTATGCGTTTTTTCCTGAATATATTCAGGAAAAAACGCATACGCCCTTTTTGGCCAAGGGCATCATTGTCAACGTTTTGCCGCTTTTCATGTGCTTTAAAGGCGATTCGAATCTACCTCCTGAAATCTGTTTCCTGCAATTCTGCCTTGATTTCAAATCCTCTTCTTTGCCTTCCCTCAATATATTTGTGGACGAGAGTTATCATTTATAACTCTGCAGGTTTGTGAATTGCAGTGCCCTGAACCTCCATTTTACAACTCGCGTTTTTGGGAGATGGCCGCAAAAGCGCACGATGGCTTCAGGCCCTGTTCTTGTTCCGGGGGCAGGCTGAGCCTGTGGTTAATTCTTCTTCCTGATGGGAAAATAGAGTGACCTGTGCCTGTCCCAACACCAAGAGATAGTCTCTCATTGGTTTCACGTCTTCCCGTTCATCCTCAGGACAAATTGCAACCTGTACGGAACAGGAGGTTAAAGGTCATGATGCTCCAAGGAGGGAGATTGCTAGTAAAGTGGCTGGAATGGCGAACCCGAGTACAAGGAGATGAGAAATGAGGTGCGTTTTAGAAACCTTTCCCCATCACACGGTGTACCATCTTCTGGGTTTCTCATGCATGTTTTCGATGTAGGAAGATTCCCTTGAACCTAGAGATTTGAGACCCATGCGATGGGTACCACGCAGTATTACTTTAAAGGGTCTGCGTTTGCTCACCCAACCTCACCAAACCTCTCAGCCGCAACAGTGTTCACCCTTATGTCTCATCCAGCTGTGGGTCTAGATATGGTCAATCCAGGTTGCATCACAGCCCCTGAACGCATTGTGTAAGAATTTCGCTCTCTTTCACTGTCTTTGTTTCATGGGTTTTTCAAAGTAATTTATTTTTATAATGGGGTTTAGCTGCTTTTCACTGCTGTGTTTATGCCGCTTTACACCCACTTGACACACAAACAGAGAGATATCAATACATAGCTTTTAAGATTATTACTAGTCAGATATATTCTTGTGCGGTGAATAGGGCGTGTTGAGTCCAGTTCTCTGAGCAAGGAGTAGGTCTTGTCTATTACATATTGGTTTTATGGAACGGTATCTGAGCTAATTTGAAACCCTTGTTTTATGTATCACCCCACCTCACCTTTCCCGTTAAGCAGCCATAGTGTGTTTTCTGCATGTGTGACTCTGCTCTGTTTTGTAATTCAGTTCAAGTGTAACGGTTTTTACATTCCCTCTATAAGTGATACCTTCTGAGAAGTGTCCTTTTCTGTGTGACTTATTTCACTTAGAGTCGTCGTACCTAAATCCACTCATCATCCTGCTACTAGCCTTATGACATTGATTTCACGGCTGAGTGATATTCCATTGTACATAAGGACCACAACTTCTTTATCCATTTTTCTCTTTCCTGGGATATTGAAGGTGGAATGAAGTGGAGGTCCTTGTCAACAGAGCAGCCCTAAACTTTGGGGTGCTTGTGTCTTGCTGATTTTTCATTTTCCCAATTTATACCCCCATGAGTGGAAGTGCCCTATGCTCTCTAAGCTTTGCTTTTTAGACGTTTCAGGACTCACCGTACACTTCTCCAGAGTGGCTGTTGACAATTTACATCCCGCCCATCAGTGTAGCAAGGCTCCCATTTCTCCATGGCCTGTCCTGCATTTTTGGTTTTGAGACTTTTTTCAGCATGGCCCTTTTGACCGATGGGAAGCGAGACATCTTTGTAGCGCTGATTTGCCTTTCCAGGTTGCTTGGTTGGCCAAAAAGGGCGTATGCGTTTTTTCCTGAATATATTCAGGAAAAAACGCATACGCCCTTTTTGGCCAAGGGCATCATTGTCAACGTTTTGCCGCTTTTCATGTGTTTTAAAGGAGCTTCGAATCTACCTCCTGAAATCTGTTTCCTGCAATTCTGCCTTGATTTCAAATCCTCTTCTTTGCCTTCCCTCAATATATTTGTGGACGAGAGTTATCATTTATAACTCTGCAGGTTTGTGAATTGCAGTGCCCTGAACCTCCATTTTACAACTCGCTTTTTAGGGAGCTGGCCGCAAAAGCGCAAGATGCCTTCAGGCCCTGTTCTGGTTCCGGGGGCAGGATGAGCCTGTGGTTAATTCTTCTTCCTGATGGGAAAATAGAGTGACCTGTGCCTGTCCCAACACCAAGAGCTAGTCTTTCATTGGTTCCACGTCTTCCCGTTCATCCTCAGTACAAATTGCAACCTGTACGGAACAGGAGGTTAAAGGTGCTGATGCTCCAAGGAGGGAGATTGCTAGTTAAGTGGCTGGAATGGCGAACCCAGGCACAAGCAGATGAGAAATGAGGTGCGTTTTAGAAACCTTTCCCCATCACACGGTGTACCATCTTCTGGGTATCTCATGCATGTTTTCGATGTAGGAAGATGCCCTGGAACCTGGAGATTTGGGACCCATGCGATGGGTACCACGCAGTATTACTTTAAAGGGTCTGCGTTTGCTCACCCAACCTCACCAAACCTCTCAGCCGCAACAGTGTCCACCCTTATGTCTCATCCAGCTGTGGGTCTAGATATGGTCAATCCAGGTTGCATCACAGCCCCTGAACGCATTGTGTAAGAATTTCTCTCTCTTTCACTGTCTTTGTTTCATGGGTTTTTCAAAGTAATTTATTTTTATAATGGGGTTTAGCTGCTTTTCACTGCTGTGTTTATGCCGCTTTTTACACACTTGACACACTAACAGAGAGATATCAATACATAGGTTTTAAGATTATTACTAGTCAGATATATTCTTGTGCGGTGAATAGGGCGTGTTGAGTCCAGTTCTCTGAGCAAGGAGTAGGTCTTGTCTATTACATATTGGGTTTATGGAACGGTATCTGAGCTAATTTGAAACCCTTGTTTTATGTATCACCCCACCTCACCTTTCCCGTTAAGCAGCCATAGTGTGTTTTCTGCATGTGTGACTCTGTTCTGTTTTGTAATTCAGTTCAAGTGTAACGGTTTTTACATTCCCTCTATAAGTGATACCTTCTGAGAAGTGTCCTTTTCTGTGTGACTTATTTCACTTAGAGTCGTCGTACCTAAATCCACTCATCATCCTGCTACTAGCCTTATGACATTGATTTCACGGCTGAGTGATATTCCATTGTACATAAGGACCACAACTTCTTTATCCATTTTTCTCTTTCCTGGGATATTGAAGGTGGAATGAAGTGGAGGTCCTTGTCAACAGAGCAGCCCTAAACTTTGGGGTGCTTGTGTCTTGCTGATTTTTCATTTTCCCAATTTATACCCCCATGAGTGGAAGTGCCCTATGCTCTCTAAGCTTTGCTTTTTAGACGTTTCAGGATTCACCGTACACTTCTCCAGAGTGGCTGTTGACAATTTACATCCCGCCCATCAGTGTAGCAAGGCTCCCATTTCTCCATGGCCTGTCCTGCGTTTCTGGTTTTGACACTTTTTTCAGCATGGCCCTTTTGACCGATGGGAAGCGAGACATCTTTGTAGCGCTGATTTGCCTTTCCAGGTTGCTTGGTTGGCCAAAAAGGGCGTATGCGTTTTTTCCTGAATATATTCAGGAAAAAACGCATACGCCCTTTTTGGCCAAGGGCATCATTGTCAACGTTTTGCCGCTTTTCATGTGCTTTAAAGGCGATTCGAATCTACCTCCTGAAATCTGTTTCCTGCAATTCTGCCTTGATTTCAAATCCTCTTCTTTGCCTTCCCTCAATATATTTGTGGATGAGAGTTATCATTTATAAGTCTGCAGGTTTGTGAATTGCAGTGCCCTGAACCTCCATTTTACAACTCGCTTTTTAGGGAGCTGGCCGCAAAAGCGCAGGATGGCTTCAGGCCCTGTTCTGGTTCCGGGGGGCAGGCTGAGCCTATGGTTAATTTTTCTTCCTGATGGGAAAATAGAGTGACCTGTGCCTGTCCCAACACCAAGAGCTAGTCTTTCATTGGTTCCACGTATTCCCGTTCATCCTCAGTACAAATTGCAACCTGTACGGAACAGGAAGTTAAAGGTGCTGATGCTCCAAGGAGGGAGATTGCTAGTAAAGTGGCTGGAATGGCGAACCCGGGCACAAGCAGATGAGAAATGAGGTGCGTTTTAGAAACCTTTCCCCATCACACGGTGTACCATCTTCTGGGTATCTCATGCATGTTTTCGATGTAGGAAGATGCCCTTGAACCTGGAGATTTGGGACCCATGCGATGGGTACCACGCAGTATTACTTTAAAGGGTCTGCGTTTGCTCACCCAACCTCACCAAACCTCTCAGCCGCAACAGTGTCCACCCTTATGTCTCATGCAGCTGTGGGTCTAGATATGGTCAATCCAGGTTGCATCACAGCCCCTGAACGCATTGTGTAAGAATTTCTCTCTCTTTCACTGTCTTTGTTTCATGGGTTATTCAAAGTAATTTATTTTTATAATGGGGTTTAGCTGCTTTTCACTGCTGTGTTTATGCCGCTTTTTACCCACTTGACACACTAACAGAGAGATATCAATACATAGGTTTTAAGATTATTACTAGTCAGATATATTCTTGTGCGGTGAATAGGGCGTGTTGAGTCCAGTTCTCTGAGCAAGGAGTAGGTCTTGTCTATTACATATTGGTTTTATGGAACGGTATCTGAGCTAATTTGAAACCCTTGTTTTATGTATCACCCCACCTCACCTTTCCCGTTAAGCAGCCATAGTGTGTTTTCTGCATGTGTGACTCTGTTCTGTTTTGTAATTCAGTTCAAGTGTAACGGTTTTTACATTCCCTCTATCAGTGATACCTTATGAGAAGTGTCCTTTTCTGTGTGACTTATTTCACTTAGAATCGTCGTACCTAAATCCACTCATCATGCTGCTACTAGCCTTATGACATTGATTTCATGGCTGAGTGATATTCCATTGTACATAAGGACCACAACTTCTTTATCCATTTTTCTCTTTCCTGGGATATTGAAGGTGGAATGAAGTGGAGGTCCTTGTCAACAGAGCAGCCCTAAACTTTGGGGTGCTTGTGTCTTGCTGATTTTTAATTTTCCCAATTTATACCCCCATGAGTGGAAGTGCCCTATGCTCTCTAAGCTTTGCTTTTTAGACGTTTCAGGACTCACCGTACGCTTCTCCAGAGTGGCTGTTGACAATTTACATCCCGCCCATCAGTGTAGCAAGGCTCCCATTTCTCCATGGCCTGTCCTGCATTTCTGGTTTTGACACTTTTTTCAGCATGGCCCTTTTGACCGATGGGAAGCGAGACATCTTTGTAGCGCTGATTTGCCTTTCCAGGTTGCTTGGTTGGCCAAAAAGGGCGTATGCGTTTTTTCCTGAATATATTCAGGAAAAAACGCATACGCCCTTTTTGGCCAAGGGCATCATTGTCAACGTTTTGCCGCTTTTCATGTGCTTTAAAGGCGATTCGAATCTACCTCCTGAAATCTGTTTCCTGCAATTCTGCCTTGATTTCAAATCCTCTTCTTTGCCTTCCCTCAATATATTTGTGGACGAGAGTTATCATTTATAACTCTGCAGGTTGTGAATTGCAGTGCCCTGAACCTCCATTTTACAACTCGCGTTTTTGGGAGATGGCCGCAAAAGCGCACGATGGCTTCAGGCCCTGTTCTTGTTCCGGGGGCAGGCTGAGCCTGTGGTTAATTTTTCTTCCTGATGGGAAAATAGAGTAACCTGTGCCTGTCCCAACACTAAGAGATAGTCTCTCATTGGTTTCACGTCTTCCCGTTCATCCTCAGGACAAATTGCAACCTGTACGGAACAGGAGGTTAAAGGTGATGATGCTCCAAGGAGGGAGATTGCTGGTAAAGTGGCTGGAATGGCGAACCCGAGCACAAGGAGATGAGAAATGAGGTGCGTTTTAGAAACCTTTCCCCATCACACGGTGTACCATCTTCTGGGTTTCTCATGCATGTTTTCGATGTAGGAAGATTCCCTTGAACCTAGAGATTTGGGACCCATGCGATGGGTACCACGCAGTATTACTTTAAAGGGTCTGCGTTTGCTCACCCAACCTCACCAAACCTCTCAGCCGCAACAGTGTTCACCCTTATGTCTCATCCAGCTGTGGGTCTAGATATGGTCAATCCAGGTTGCATCACAGCCCCTGAACGCATTGTGTAAGAATTTCGCTCTCTTTCACTGTCTTTGTTTCATGGGTTTTTCAAAGTAATTTATTTTTATAATGGGGTTTAGCTGCTTTTCACTGCTGTGTTTATGCCGCTTTACACCCACTTGACACACTAACAGAGAGATATCAATACATAGCTTTTAAGATTATTACTAGTCAGATATATTCTTCTGCGGTGAATAGGGCGTGTTGAGTCCAGTTCTCTGAGCAAGGAGTAGGTCTTGTCTATTACATATTGGGTTTATGGAACGGTATCTGAGCTAATTTGAAACCCTTGTTTTATGTATCACCCCACCTCACCTTTCCCGTTAAGCAGCCATAGTGTGTTTTCTGCATGTGTGACTCTGTTCTGTTTTGTAATTCAGTTCAAGTGTAACGGTTTTTACATTCCCTCTATAAGTGATACCTTCTGAGAAGTGTCCTTTTCTGTGTGACTTATTTCACTTAGAGTCGTCGTACCTAAATCCACTCATCATCCTGCTACTAGCCTTATGACATTGATTTCACGGCTGAGTGATATTCCATTGTACATAAGGACCACAACTTCTTTATCCATTTTTCTCTTTCCTGGGATATTGAAGGTGGAATGAAGTGGAGGTCCTTGTCAACAGAGCAGCCCTAAACTTTGGGGTGCTTGTGTCTTGCTGATTTTTCATTTTCCCAATTTATACCCCCATGAGTGGAAGTGCCCTATGCTCTCTAAGCTTTGCTTTTTAGACGTTTCAGGATTCACCGTACACTTCTCCAGAGTGGCTGTTGACAATTTACATCCCGCCCATCAGTGTAGCAAGGCTCCCATTTCTCCATGGCCTGTCCTGCGTTTCTGGTTTTGACACTTTTTTCAGCATGGCCCTTTTGACCGATGGGAAGCGAGACATCTTTCTAGCGCTGATTTGCCTTTCCAGGTTGCTTGGTTGGCCAAAAAGGGCGTATGCGTTTTTTCCTGAATATATTCAGGAAAAAACGCATACGCCCTTTTTGGCCAAGGGCATCATTGTCAACGTTTTGCCGCTTTTCATGTGCTTTAAAGGCGATTCGAATCTACCTCCTGAAATCTGTTTCCTGCAATTCTGCCTTGATTTCAAATCCTCTTCTTTGCCTTCCCTCAATATATTTGTGGATGAGAGTTATCATTTATAAGTCTGCAGGTTTGTGAATTGCAGTGCCCTGAACCTCCATTTTACAACTCGCTTTTTAGGGAGCTGGCCGCAAAAGCGCAGGATGGCTTCAGGCCCTGTTCTGGTTCCGGGGGGCAGGCTGAGCCTATGGTTAATTTTTCTTCCTGATGGGAAAATAGAGTGACCTGTGCCTGTCCCAACACCAAGAGCTAGTCTTTCATTGGTTCCACGTATTCCCGTTCATCCTCAGTACAAATTGCAACCTGTACGGAACAGGAAGTTAAAGGTGCTGATGCTCCAAGGAGGGAGATTGCTAGTAAAGTGGCTGGAATGGCGAACCCGGGCACAAGCAGATGAGAAATGAGGTGCGTTTTAGAAACCTTTCCCCATCACACGGTGTACCATCTTCTGGGTATCTCATGCATGTTTTCGATGTAGGAAGATGCCCTTGAACCTGGAGATTTGGGACCCATGCGATGGGTACCACGCAGTATTACTTTAAAGGGTCTGCGTTTGCTCACCCAACCTCACCAAACCTCTCAGCCGCAACAGTGTCCACCCTTATGTCTCATGCAGCTGTGGGTCTAGATATGGTCAATCCAGGTTGCATCACAGCCCCTGAACGCATTGTGTAAGAATTTCTCTCTCTTTCACTGTCTTTGTTTCATGGGTTATTCAAAGTAATTTATTTTTATAATGGGGTTTAGCTGCTTTTCACTGCTGTGTTTATGCCGCTTTTTACCCACTTGACACACTAACAGAGAGATATCAATACATAGGTTTTAAGATTATTACTAGTCAGATATATTCTTGTGCGGTGAATAGGGCGTGTTGAGTCCAGTTCTCTGAGCAAGGAGTAGGTCTTGTCTATTACATATTGGTTTTATGGAACGGTATCTGAGCTAATTTGAAACCCTTGTTTTATGTATCACCCCACCTCACCTTTCCCGTTAAGCAGCCATAGTGTGTTTTCTGCATGTGTGACTCTGTTCTGTTTTGTAATTCAGTTCAAGTGTAACGGTTTTTACATTCCCTCTATCAGTGATACCTTATGAGAAGTGTCCTTTTCTGTGTGACTTATTTCACTTAGAATCGTCGTACCTAAATCCACTCATCATGCTGCTACTAGCCTTATGACATTGATTTCATGGCTGAGTGATATTCCATTGTACATAAGGACCACAACTTCTTTATCCATTTTTCTCTTTCCTGGGATATTGAAGGTGGAATGAAGTGGAGGTCCTTGTCAACAGAGCAGCCCTAAACTTTGGGGTGCTTGTGTCTTGCTGATTTTTCATTTTCCCAATTTATACCCCCATGAGTGGAAGTGCCCTATGCTCTCTAAGCTTTGCTTTTTAGACGTTTCAGGACTCACCGTACGCTTCTCCAGAGTGGCTGTTGACAATTTACATCCCGCCCATCAGTGTAGCAAGGCTCCCATTTCTCCATGGCCTGTCCTGCATTTCTGGTTTTGACACTTTTTTCAGCATGGCCCTTTTGACCGATGGGAAGCGAGACATCTTTGTAGCGCTGATTTGCCTTTCCAGGTTGCTTGGTTGGCCAAAAAGGGCGTATGCGTTTTTTCCTGAATATATTCAGGAAAAAACGCATACGCCCTTTTTGGCCAAGGGCATCATTGTCAACGTTTTGCCGCTTTTCATGTGCTTTAAAGGCGATTCGAATCTACCTCCTGAAATCTGTTTCCTGCAATTCTGCCTTGATTTCAAATCCTCTTCTTTGCCTTCCCTCAATATATTTGTGGATGAGAGTTATCATTTATAAGTCTGCAGGTTTGTGAATTGCAGTGCCCTGAACCTCCATTTTACAACTCGCTTTTTAGGGAGCTGGCCGCAAAAGCGCAGGATGGCTTCAGGCCCTGTTCTGGTTCCGGGGGGCAGGCTGAGCCTATGGTTAATTTTTCTTCCTGATGGGAAAATAGAGTGACCTGTGCCTGTCCCAACACCAAGAGCTAGTCTTTCATTGGTTCCACGTATTCCCGTTCATCCTCAGTACAAATTGCAACCTGTACGGAACAGGAAGTTAAAGGTGCTGATGCTCCAAGGAGGGAGATTGCTAGTAAAGTGGCTGGAATGGAGAACCCGGGCACAAGCAGATGAGAAATGAGGTGCGTTTTAGAAACCTTTCCCCATCACACGGTGTACCATCTTCTGGGTATCTCATGCATGTTTTCGATGTAGGAAGATGCCCTTGAACCTGGAGATTTGGGACCCATGCGATGGGTACCACGCAGTATTACTTTAAAGGGTCTGCGTTTGCTCACCCAACCTCACCAAACCTCTCAGCCGCAACAGTGTCCACCCTTATGTCTCATGCAGCTGTGGGTCTAGATATGGTCAATCCAGGTTGCATCACAGCCCCTGAACGCATTGTGTAAGAATTTCTCTCTCTTTCACTGTCTTTGTTTCATGGGTTATTCAAAGTAATTTATTTTTATAATGGGGTTTAGCTGCTTTTCACTGCTGTGTTTATGCCGCTTTTTACCCACTTGACACACTAACAGAGAGATATCAATACATAGGTTTTAAGATTATTACTAGTCAGATATATTCTTGTGCGGTGAATAGGGCGTGTTGAGTCCAGTTCTCTGAGCAAGGAGTAGGTCTTGTCTATTACATATTGGTTTTATGGAACGGTATCTGAGCTAATTTGAAACCCTTGTTTTATGTATCACCCCACCTCACCTTTCCCGTTAAGCAGCCATAGTGTGTTTTCTGCATGTGTGACTCTGTTCTGTTTTGTAATTCAGTTCAAGTGTAACGGTTTTTACATTCCCTCTATCAGTGATACCTTATGAGAAGTGTCCTTTTCTGTGTGACTTATTTCACTTAGAATCGTCGTACCTAAATCCACTCATCATGCTGCTACTAGCCTTATGACATTGATTTCATGGCTGAGTGATATTCCATTGTACATAAGGACCACAACTTCTTTATCCATTTTTCTCTTTCCTGGGATATTGAAGGTGGAATGAAGTGGAGGTCCTTGTCAACAGAGCAGCCCTAAACTTTGGGGTGCTTGTGTCTTGCTGATTTTTCATTTTCCCAATTTATACCCCCATGAGTGGAAGTGCCCTATGCTCTCTAAGCTTTGCTTTTTAGACGTTTCAGGACTCACCGTACGCTTCTCCAGAGTGGCTGTTGACAATTTACATCCCGCCCATCAGTGTAGCAAGGCTCCCATTTCTCCATGGCCTGTCCTGCATTTCTGGTTTTGACACTTTTTTCAGCATGGCCCTTTTGACCGATGGGAAGCGAGACATCTTTGTAGCGCTGATTTGCCTTTCCAGGTTGCTTGGTTGGCCAAAAAGGGCGTATGCGTTTTTTCCTGAATATATTCAGGAAAAAACGCATACGCCCTTTTTGGCCAAGGGCATCATTGTCAACGTTTTGCCGCTTTTCATGTGCTTTAAAGGCGATTCGAATCTACCTCCTGAAATCTGTTTCCTGCAATTCTGCCTTGATTTCAAATCCTCTTCTTTGCCTTCCCTCAATATATTTGTGGACGAGAGTTATCATTTATAACTCTGCAGGTTTGTGAATTGCAGTGCCCTGAACCTCCATTTTACAACTCGCGTTTTTGGGAGATGGCCGCAAAAGCGCACGATGGCTTCAGGCCCTGTTCTTGTTCCGGGGGCAGGCTGAGCCTGTGGTTAATTTTTCTTCCTGATGGGAAAATAGAGTAACCTGTGCCTGTCCCAACACCAAGAGATAGTCTCTCATTGGTTTCACGTCTTCCCGTTCATCCTCAGGACAAATTGCAACCTGTACGGAACAGGAGGTTAAAGGTGATGATGCTCCAAGGAGGGAGATTGCTGGTAAAGCGGCTGGAATGGCGAACCCGAGCACAAGGAGATGAGAAATGAGGTGCGTTTTAGAAACCTTTCCCCATCACACGGTGTACCATCTTCTGGGTTTCTCATGCATGTTTTCGATGTAGGAAGATTCCCTTGAACCTAGAGATTTGGGACCCATGCGATGGGTACCACCCAGTATTACTTTAAAGGGTCTGCGTTTGCTCACCCAACCTCACCAAACCTCTCAGCCGCAACAGTGTTCACCCTTATGTCTCATCCAGCTGTGGGTCTAGATATGGTCAATCCAGGTTGCATCACAGCCCCTGAACGCATTGTGTAAGAATTTCGCTCTCTTTCACTGTCTTTGTTTCATGGGTTTTTCAAAGTAATTTATTTTTATAATGGGGTTTAGCTGCTTTTCACTGCTGTGTTTATGCCGCTTTACACCCACTTGACACACTAACAGAGAGATATCAATACATAGCTTTTAAGATTATTACTAGTCAGATATATTCTTCTGCGGTGAATAGGGCGTGTTGAGTCCAGTTCTCTGAGCAAGGAGTAGGTCTTGTCTATTACATATTGGGTTTATGGAACGGTATCTGAGCTAATTTGAAACCCTTGTTTTATGTATCACCCCACCTCACCTTTCCCGTTAAGCAGCCATAGTGTGTTTTCTGCATGTGTGACTCTGTTCTGTTTTGTAATTCAGTTCAAGTGTAACGGTTTTTACATTCCCTCTATAAGTGATACCTTCTGAGAAGTGTCCTTTTCTGTGTGACTTATTTCACTTAGAGTCGTCGTACCTAAATCCACTCATCATCCTGCTACTAGCCTTATGACATTGATTTCACGGCTGAGTGATATTCCATTGTACATAAGGACCACAACTTCTTTATCCATTTTTCTCTTTCCTGGGATATTGAAGGTGGAATGAAGTGGAGGTCCTTGTCAACAGAGCAGCCCTAAACTTTGGGGTGCTTGTGTCTTGCTGATTTTTCATTTTCCCAATTTATACCCCCATGAGTGGAAGTGCCCTATGCTCTCTAAGCTTTGCTTTTTAGACGTTTCAGGATTCACCGTACACTTCTCCAGAGTGGCTGTTGACAATTTACATCCCGCCCATCAGTGTAGCAAGGCTCCCATTTCTCCATGGCCTGTCCTGCGTTTCTGGTTTTGACACTTTTTTCAGCATGGCCCTTTTGACCGATGGGAAGCAAGACATCTTTGTAGCGCTGATTTGCCTTTCCAGGTTGCTTGGTTGGCCAAAAAGGGCGTATGCGTTTTTTCCTGAATATATTCAGGAAAAAACGCATACGCCCTTTTTGGCCAAGGGCATCATTGTCAACGTTTTGCCGCTTTTCATGTGCTTTAAAGGCGATTCGAATCTACCTCCTGAAATCTGTTTCCTGCAATTCTGCCTTGATTTCAAATCCTCTTCTTTGCCTTCCCTCAATATATTTGTGGATGAGAGTTATCATTTATAAGTCTGCAGGTTTGTGAATTGCAGTGCCCTGAACCTCCATTTTACAACTCGCTTTTTAGGGAGCTGGCCGCAAAAGCGCAGGATGGCTTCAGGCCCTGTTCTGGTTCCGGGGGGCAGGCTGAGCCTATGGTTAATTTTTCTTCCTGATGGGAAAATAGAGTGACCTGTGCCTGTCCCAACACCAAGAGCTAGTCTTTCATTGGTTCCACGTCTTCCCGTTCATCCTCAGTACAAATTGCAACCTGTACGGAACAGGAAGTTAAAGGTGCTGATGCTCCAAGGAGGGAGATTGCTAGTAAAGTGGCTGGAATGGCGAACCCGGGCACAAGCAGATGAGAAATGAGGTGCGTTTTAGAAACCTTTCCCCATCACACGGTGTACCATCTTCTGGGTATCTCATGCATGTTTTCGATGTAGGAAGATGCCCTTGAACCTGGAGATTTGGGACCCATGCGATGGGTACCACGCAGTATTACTTTAAAGGGTCTGCGTTTGCTCACCCAACCTCACCAAACCTCTCAGCCGCAACAGTGTCCACCCTTATGTCTCATCCAGCTGTGGGTCTAGATATGGTCAATCCAGGTTGCATCACAGCCCCTGAACGCATTGTGTAAGAATTTCTCTCTCTTTCACTGTCTTTGTTTCATGGGTTTTTCAAAGTAATTTATTTTTATAATGGGGTTTAGCTGCTTTTCACTGCTGTGTTTATGCCGCTTTTTACCCACTTGACACACTAACAGAGAGATATCAATACATAGGTTTTAAGATTATTACTAGTCAGATATATTCTTGTGCGGTGAATAGGGCGTGTTGAGTCCAGTTCTCTGAGCAAGGAGTAGGTCTTGTCTATTACATATTGGGTTTATGGAACGGTATCTGAGCTAATTTGAAACCCTTGTTTTATGTATCACCCCACCTCACCTTTCCCGTTAAGCAGCCATAGTGTGTTTTCTGCATGTGTGACTCTGTTCTGTTTTGTAATTCAGTTCAAGTGTAACGGTTTTTACATTCCCTCTATAAGTGATACCTTATGAGAAGTGTCCTTTTCTGTGTGACTTATTTCACTTAGAGTCGTCGTACCTAAATCCACTCATCATGCTGCTACTACCCTTATGACAGTGATTTCATGGCTGAGTGATATTCCATTGTACATAAGGACCACAACTTCTTTATCCATTTTTCTCTTTCCTGGGATATTGAAGGTGGAATGAAGTGGAGGTCCTTGTCAACAGAGCAGCCCTAAACTTTGGGGTGCTTGTGTCTTGCTGATTTTTAATTTTCCCAATTTATACCCCCATGAGTGGAAGTGCCCTATGCTCTCTAAGCTTTGCTTTTTAGACGTTTCAGGACTCACCGTACGCTTCTGCAGAGTGGCTGTTGACAATTTACATCCCGCCCATCAGTGTAGCAATGCTCCCATTTCTCCATGGCCTGTCCTGCATTTCTGGTTTTGACACTTTTTTCAGCATGGCCCTTTTGACCGATGGGAAGCGAGACATCTTTGTAGCGCTGATTTGCCTTTCCAGGTTGCTTGGTTGGCCAAAAAGGGCGTATGCGTTTTTTCCTGAATATATTCAGGAAAAAACGCATACGCCCTTTTTGGCCAAGGGCATCATTGTCAACGTTTTGCCGCTTTTCATGTGCTTTAAATGCGATTCGAATCTACCTCCTGAAATATGTTTCCTGCAATTCTGCCTTGATTTCAAATCCTCTTCTTTGCCTTCCCTCAATATATTTGTGGACGAGAGTTATCATTTATAAGTCTGCAGGTTTGTGAATTGTAGTGCCCTGAACCTCCATTTTACAACTCGCTTTTTAGAGAGCTGGCCGCAATAGCGCAGGATGGCTTCAGGCCCTGTTTTGGTTCCGGGTGGCAGGCTGAGCCTGTGGTTAATTCTTCTTCCTGATGGGAAAATAGAGTGACCTGTGCCTGTCCCAACACCAAGAGCTAGTCTCTCATTGGTTCCACGTCTTCCAGTTCATCCTCAGGACAAATTGCAACCTGTACGGAACAGGAGGTTAAAGGTGCTGATGCTCCAAGTAGGGAGATTGCTAGTAAAGCGGCTGGAATAGCGAACCCGGCCACAAGGAGATGAGAAATGAGGTGCGTTTTAGAAACCTTTCCCCATCACACGGTGTACCATCTTCTGGGTTTCTCATGCATGTTTTCGATGTAGGAAGATGCCCTTGAACCTGGAGATTTGTGACCCATGCGATGGGTACCATGCAGTATTACTGTAAAGGGTCTGCGTTTGCTCACCCAACCTCACCAAACCTCTCAGCCCCAAGAGTGTCCACCCTTATGTCTCATCCAGCTGTGTGTCTAGATATGGTCAATCCAGGTTGCATCACAGCCCCTGAACGAATTGTGTAAGAATTTCGCTCTCTTTCACTGTCTTTGTTTCATGGGTTATTCAAAGTAATTTATTTTTATAATGGGGTTTAGCTGCTTTTCACTTCTGTGTTTATGCCGCTTTACACCCACTTGACACACTAACAGAGAGATATCTATACATAGGTTTTAAGATTATTACTAGTCAGATATATTCTTGTGCGGTGAATAGGGCGTGTTGAGTCCAGTTCTCTGAGCAAGGAGTAGGTCTTGTCTATTACATTTTGGTTTTATGGAACGGTATCTGAGCTAATTTGAAACCCTTGTTTTATGTATCACCCCACCTCACCTTTCCCATTAAGCAGCCATAGTGTGTTTTCTGCATGTGTGACTCTGTTCTGTTTTGTAATTCAGTTCAAGTGTAACGGTTTTTACATTCCCTCTATCAGTGATACCTTATGAGAAGTGTCCTTTTCTGTGTGACTTATTTCACTTAGAATCGTCGTACCTAAATCCACTCATCATGCTGCTACTAGCCTTATGACATTGATTTCATGGCTGAGTGATATTCCATTGTACATAAGGACCACAACTTCTTTATCCATTTTTCTCTTTCCTGGGATATTGAAGGTGGAATGAAGTGGAGGTCCTTGTCAACAGAGCAGCCCTAAACTTTGGGGTGCTTGTGTCTTGCTGATTTTTAATTTTCCCAATTTATACCCCCATGAGTGGAAGTGCCCTATGCTCTCTAAGCTTTGCTTTTTAGACGTTTCAGGACTCACCGTACGCTTCTCCAGAGTGGCTGTTGACAATTTACATCCCGCCCATCAGTGTAGCAAGGCTCCCATTTCTCCATGGCCTGTCCTGCATTTCTGGTTTTGACACTTTTTTCAGCATGGCCCTTTTGACCGATGGGAAGCGAGACATCTTTGTAGCGCTGATTTGCCTTTCCAGGTTGCTTGGTTGGCCAAAAAGGGCGTATGCGTTTTTTCCTGAATATATTCAGGAAAAAACGCATACGCCCTTTTTGGCCAAGGGCATCATTGTCAACGTTTTGCCGCTTTTCATGTGCTTTAAAGGCGATTCGAATCTACCTCCTGAAATCTGTTTCCTGCAATTCTGCCTTGATTTCAAATCCTCTTCTTTGCCTTCCCTCAATATATTTGTGGACGAGAGTTATCATTTATAACTCTGCAGGTTTGTGAATTGCAGTGCCCTGAACCTCCATTTTACAACTCGCGTTTTTGGGAGATGGCCGCAAAAGCGCACGATGGCTTCAGGCCCTGTACTTGTTCCGGGGGCAGGCTGAGCCTGTGGTTAATTCTTCTTCCTGATGGGAAAATAGAGTGACCTGTGCCTGTCCCAACACCAAGAGATAGTCTCTCATTGGTTTCACGTCTTCCCGTTCATCCTCAGGACAAATTGCAACCTGTACGGAACAGGAGGTTAAAGGTGATGATGCTCCAAGGAGGGAGATTGCTAGTAAAGTGGCTGGAATGGCGAACCCGAGTACAAGGAGATGAGAAATGAGGTGCGTTTTAGAAACCTTTCCCCATCACACGGTGTACCATCTTCTGGGTTTCTCATGCATGTTTTCGATGTAGGAAGATTCCCTTGAACCTAGAGATTTGAGACCCATGCGATGGGTACCACGCAGTATTACTTTAAAGGGTCTGCGTTTGCTCACCCAACCTCACCAAACCTCTCAGCCGCAACAGTGTTCACCCTTATGTCTCATCCAGCTGTGGGTCTAGATATGGTCAATCCAGGTTGCATCACAGCCCCTGAACGCATTGTGTAAGAATTTCGCTCTCTTTCACTGTCTTTGTTTCATGGGTTTTTCAAAGTAATTTATTTTTATAATGGGGTTTAGCTGCTTTTCACTGCTGTGTTTATGCCGCTTTACACCCACTTGACACACAAACAGAGAGATATCAATACATAGCTTTTAAGATTATTACTAGTCAGATATATTCTTGTGCGGTGAATAGGGCGTGTTGAGTCCAGTTCTCTGAGCAAGGAGTAGGTCTTGTCTATTACATATTGGGTTTATGGAACGGTATCTGAGCTAATTTGAAACCCTTGTTTTATGTATCACCCCACCTCACCTTTCCCGTTAAGCAGCCATAGTGTGTTTTCTGCATGTGTGACTCTGCTCTGTTTTGTAATTCAGTTCAAGTGTAACGGTTTTTACATTCCCTCTATAAGTGATACCTTCTGAGAAGTGTCCTTTTCTGTGTGACTTATTTCACTTAGAGTCGTCGTACCTAAATCCACTCATCATCCTGCTACTAGCCTTATGACATTGATTTCACGGCTGAGTGATATTCCATTGTACATAAGGACCACAACTTCTTTATCCATTTTTCTCTTTCCTGGGATATTGAAGGTGGAATGAAGTGGAGGTCCTTGTCAACAGAGCAGCCCTAAACTTTGGGGTGCTTGTGTCTTGCTGATTTTTCATTTTCCCAATTTATACCCCCATGAGTGGAAGTGCCCTATGCTCTCTAAGCTTTGCTTTTTAGACGTTTCAGGACTCACCGTACACTTCTCCAGAGTGGCTGTTGACAATTTACATCCCGCCCATCAGTGTAGCAAGGCTCCCATTTCTCCATGGCCTGTCCTGCATTTTTGGTTTTGAGACTTTTTTCAGCATGGCCCTTTTGACCGATGGGAAGCGAGACATCTTTGTAGCGCTGATTTGCCTTTCCAGGTTGCTTGGTTGGCCAAAAAGGGCGTATGCGTTTTTTCCTGAATATATTCAGGAAAAAACGCATACGCCCTTTTTGGCCAAGGGCATCATTGTCAACGTTTTGCCGCTTTTCATGTGTTTTAAAGGAGCTTCGAATCTACCTCCTGAAATCTGTTTCCTGCAATTCTGCCTTGATTTCAAATCCTCTTCTTTGCCTTCCCTCAATATATTTGTGGACGAGAGTTATCATTTATAACTCTGCAGGTTTGTGAATTGCAGTGCCCTGAACCTCCATTTTACAACTCGCTTTTTAGGGAGCTGGCCGCAAAAGCGCAAGATGCCTTCAGGCCCTGTTCTGGTTCCGGGGGCAGGATGAGCCTGTGGTTAATTCTTCTTCCTGATGGGAAAATAGAGTGACCTGTGCCTGTCCCAACACCAAGAGCTAGTCTTTCATTGGTTCCCCGTCTTCCCGTTCATCCTCAGTACAAATTGCAACCTGTACGGAACAGGAGGTTAAAGGTGCTGATGCTCCAAGGAGGGAGATTGCTAGTTAAGTGGCTGGAATGGCGAACCCAGGCACAAGCAGATGAGAAATGAGGTGCGTTTTAGAAACCTTTCCCCATCACACGGTGTACCATCTTCTGGGTATCTCATGCATGTTTTCGATGTAGGAAGATGCCCTGGAACCTGGAGATTTGGGACCCATGCGATGGGTACCACGCAGTATTACTTTAAAGGGTCTGCGTTTGCTCACCCAACCTCACCAAACCTCTCAGCCGCAACAGTGTCCACCCTTATGTCTCATCCAGCTGTGGGTCTAGATATGGTCAATCCAGGTTGCATCACAGCCCCTGAACGCATTGTGTAAGAATTTCTCTCTCTTTCACTGTCTTTGTTTCATGGGTTTTTCAAAGTAATTTATTTTTATAATGGGGTTTAGCTGCTTTTCACTGCTGTGTTTATGCCGCTTTTTACACACTTGACACACTAACAGAGAGATATCAATACATAGGTTTTAAGATTATTACTAGTCAGATATATTCTTGTGCGGTGAATAGGGCGTGTTGAGTCCAGTTCTCTGAGCAAGGAGTAGGTCTTGTCTATTACATATTGGGTTTATGGAACGGTATCTGAGCTAATTTGAAACCCTTGTTTTATGTATCACCCCACCTCACCTTTCCCGTGAAGCAGCCATAGTGTGTTTTCTGCATGTGTGACTCTGTTCTGTTTTGTAATTCAGTTCAAGTGTAACGGTTTTTACATTCCCTCTATCAGTGATACCTTATGAGAAGTGTCCTTTTCTGTGTGACTTATTTCACTTAGAATCGTCGTACCTAAATCCACTCATCATGCTGCTACTAGCCTTATGACAGTGATTTCATGGCTGAGTGATATTCCATTGTACATAAGGACCACAACTTCTTTATCCATTTTTCTCTTTCCTGGGATATTGAAGGTGGAATGAAGTGGAGGTCCTTGTCAACAGAGCAGCCCTAAACTTTGGGGTGCTTGTGTCTTGCTGATTTTTAATTTTCCCAATTTATACCTCCATGAGTGGAAGTGCCCTATGCTCTCTAAGCTTTGCTTTTTAGACGTTTCAGGACTCACCGTACGCTTCTCCAGAGTGGCTGTTGACAATTTACATCCCGCCCATCAGTGTAGCAAGGCTCCCATTTCTCCATGGCCTGTCCTGCATTTCTGGTTTTGACACTTTTTTCAGCATGGCCCTTTTGACCAATGGGAAGCGAGACATCTTTGTAGCGCTGATTTGCCTTTCCAGGTTGCTTGGTTGGCCAAAAAGGGCGTATGCGTTTTTTCCTGAATATATTCAGGAAAAAACGCATACGCCCTTTTTGGCCAAGGGCATCATTGTCAACGTTTTGCCGCTTTTCATGTGCTTTAAAGGCGATTCGAATCTACCTCCTGAAATCTGTTTCCTGCAATTCTGCCTTGATTTCAAATCCTCTTCGTTGCCTTCCCTCAATATATTTGTGGACGAGAGTTATCATTAATAACTCTGCAGGTTTGTGAATTGCAGTGCCCTGAACCTCCATTTTACAACTCGCGTTTTTGGGAGATGGCCGCAAAAGCGCAGGATGGCTTCAGGCCCTGTTCTTGTTCCGGGGGACAGGCTGAGCCTGTGGTTAATTCTTCTTCCTGATGGGAAAATAGAGTGACCTGTGCCTGTGCCAACACCAAGAGCTAGTCTCTCATTGGTTCCACGTCTTCCCGTTCATCCTCAGGACAAATTGCAACCTGTACGGAACAGGAGGTTAAAGGTGATGATGCTCCAAGGAGGGAGATTGCTAGTAAAGTGGCTGGAATGGCGAACCCGAGCACAAGGAGATGAGAAATGAGGTGCGTTTTAGAAACCTTTCCCCATCACACGGTGTACCATCTTCTGGGTTTCTCATGCATGTTTTCGATGTAGGAAGATGCCCTTGAACCTGGAGATTTGGGACCCATGCGATGGGTACCACACAGTATTACTTTAAAGGGTCTGCGTTTGCTCACCCAACCTCACCAAACCTCTCAGCCCCAAGAGTGTCCACCCTTATGTCTCATGCAGCTGTGTGTCTAGATATGGTCAATCCAGGTTGCATCACAGCCCCTGAACGAATTGTGTAAGAATTTCGCTCTCTTTCACTGTCTTTGTTTCATGGGTTATTCAAAGTAATTTATTTTTATAATGGGGTTTAGCTGCTTTTCACTTCTGTGTTTATGCCGCTTTACACCCACTTGACACACTAACAGAGAGATATCTATACATAGGTTTTAAGATTATTACTAGTCAGATATATTCTTGTGCGGTGAATAGGGCGTGTTGAGTCCAGTTCTCTGAGCAAGGAGTAGGTCTTGTCTATTACATATTGGTTTTATGGAACGGTATCTGAGCTAATTTGAAACCCTTGTTTTATGTATCACCCCACCTCACCTTTCCCGTTAAGCAGCCATAGTGTGTTTTCTGCATGTGTGACTCTGTTCTGTTTTGTAATTCAGTTCAAGTGTAACGGTTTTTACATTCCCTCTATCAGTGATACCTTATGAGAAGTGTCCTTTTCTGTGTGACTTATTTCACTTAGAATCGTCGTACCTAAATCCACTCATCATGCTGCTACTAGCCTTATGACAGTGATTTCATGGCTGAGTGATATTCCATTGTACATAAGGACCACAACTTCTTTATCCATTTTTCTCTTTCCTGGGATATTGAAGGTGGAATGAAGTGGAGGTCCTTGTCAACAGAGCAGTCCTAAACTTTGGGGTGCTTGTGTCTTGCTGATTTTTAATTTTCCCAATTTATACCTCCATGAGTGGAAGTGCCCTATGCTCTCTAAGCTTTGCTTTTTAGACGTTTCAGGACTCACCGTACGCTTCTCCAGAGTGGCTGTTGACAATTTACATCCCGCCCATCAGTGTAGCAAGGCTCCCATTTCTCCATGGCCTGTCCTGCATTTCTGGTTTTGACACTTTTTTCAGCATGGCCCTTTTGACCGATGGGAAGCGAGACATCTTTGTAGCGCTGATTTGCCTTTCCAGGTTGCTTGGTTGGCCAAAAAGGGCGTATGCGTTTTTTCCTGAATATATTCAGGAAAAAACGCATACGCCCTTTTTGGCCAAGGGCATCATTGTCAACGTTTTGCCGCTTTTCATGTGCTTTAAAGGCGATTCGAATCTACCTCCTGAAATCTGTTTCCTGCAATTCTGCCTTGATTTCAAATCCTCTTCTTTGCCTTCCCTCAATATATTTGTGGACGAGAGTTATCATTTATAACTCTGCAGGTTTGTGAATTGCAGTGCCCTGAACCTCCATTTTACAACTCGCGTTTTTGGGAGATGGCCGCAAAAGCGCACGATGGCTTCAGGCCCTGTACTTGTTCCGGGGCAGGCTGAGCCTGTGGTTAATTCTTCTTCCTGATGGGAAAATAGAGTGACCTGTGCCTGTCCCAACACCAAGAGATAGTCTCTCATTGGTTTCACGTCTTCCCGTTCATCCTCAGGACAAATTGCAACCTGTACGGAACAGGAGGTTAAAGGTGATGATGCTCCAAGGAGGGAGATTGCTAGTAAAGTGGCTGGAATGGCGAACCCGAGCACAAGGAGATGAGAAATGAGGTGCGTTTTAGAAACCTTTCCCCATCACACGGTGTACCATCTTCTGGGTTTCTCATGCATGTTTTCGATGTAGGAAGATGCCCTTGAACCTGGAGATTTGGGACCCATGCGATGGGTACCACACAGTATTACTTTAAAGGGTCTGCGTTTGCTCACCCAACCTCACCAAACCTCTCAGCCCCAAGAGTGTCCACCCTTATGTCTCATCCAGCTGTGTGTCTAGATATGGTCAATCCAGGTTGCATCACAGCCCCTGAACGAATTGTGTAAGAATTTCGCTCTCTTTCACTGTCTTTGTTTCATGGGTTATTCAAAGTAATTTATTTTTATAATGGGGTTTAGCTGCTTTTCACTTCTGTGTTTATGCCGCTTTACACCCACTTGACACACTAACAGAGAGATATCTATACATAGGTTTTAAGATTATTACTAGTCAGATATATTCTTGTGCGGTGAATAGGGCGTGTTGAGTCCAGTTCTCTGAGCAAGGAGTAGGTCTTGTCTATTACATATTGGTTTTATGGAACGGTATCTGAGCTAATTTGAAACCCTTGTTTTATGTATCACCCCACCTCACCTTTCCCGTTAAGCAGCCATAGTGTGTTTTCTGCATGTGTGACTCTGTTCTGTTTTGTAATTCAGTTCAAGTGTAACGGTTTTTACATTCCCTCTATCAGTGATACCTTATGAGAAGTGTCCTTTTCTGTGTGACTTATTTCACTTAGAATCGTCGTACCTAAATCCACTCATCATGCTGCTACTAGCCTTATGACATTGATTTCATGGCTGAGTGATATTCCATTGTACATAAGGACCACAACTTCTTTATCCATTTTTCTCTTTCCTGGGATATTGAAGGTGGAATGAAGTGGAGGTCCTTGTCAACAGAGCAGCCCTAAACTTTGGGGTGCTTGTGTCTTGCTGATTTTTAATTTTCCCAATTTATACCCCCATGAGTGGAAGTGCCCTATGCTCTCTAAGCTTTGCTTTTTAGACGTTTCAGGACTCACCGTACGCTTCTCCAGAGTGGCTGTTGACAATTTACATCCCGCCCATCAGTGTAGCAAGGCTCCCATTTCTCCATGGCCTGTCCTGCATTTCTGGTTTTGACACTTTTTTCAGCATGGCCCTTTTGACCGATGGGAAGCGAGACATCTTTGTAGCGCTGATTTGCCTTTCCAGGTTGCTTGGTTGGCCAAAAAGGGCGTATGCGTTTTTTCCTGAATATATTCAGGAAAAAACGCATACGCCCTTTTTGGCCAAGGGCATCATTGTCAACGTTTTGCCGCTTTTCATGTGCTTTAAAGGCGATTCGAATCTACCTCCTGAAATCTGTTTCCTGCAATTCTGCCTTGATTTCAAATCCTCTTCTTTGCCTTCCCTCAATATATTTGTGGACGAGAGTTATCATTTATAACTCTGCAGGTTTGTGAATTGCAGTGCCCTGAACCTCCATTTTACAACTCGCGTTTTTGGGAGATGGCCGCAAAAGCGCACGATGGCTTCAGGCCCTGTACTTGTTCCGGGGGCAGGCTGAGCCTGTGGTTAATTCTTCTTCCTGATGGGAAAATAGAGTGACCTGTGCCTGTCCCAACACCAAGAGATAGTCTCTCATTGGTTTCACGTCTTCCCGTTCATCCTCAGGACAAATTGCAACCTGTACGGAACAGGAGGTTAAAGGTGATGATGCTCCAAGGAGGGAGATTGCTAGTAAAGTGGCTGGAATGGCGAACCCGAGCACAAGGAGATGAGAAATGAGGTGCGTTTTAGAAACCTTTCCCCATCACACGGTGTACCATCTTCTGGGTTTCTCATGCATGTTTTCGATGTAGGAAGATTCCCTTGAACCTAGAGATTTGGGACCCATGCGATGGGTACCACGCAGTATTACTTTAAAGGGTCTGCGTTTGCTCACCCAACCTCACCAAACCTCTCAGCCGCAACAGTGTTCACCCTTATGTCTCATCCAGCTGTGGGTCTAGATATGGTCAATCCAGGTTGCATCACAGCCCCTGAACGCATTGTGTAAGAATTTCGCTCTCTTTCACTGTCTTTGTTTCATGGGTTTTTCAAAGTAATTTATTTTTATAATGGGGTTTAGCTGCTTTTCACTGCTGTGTTTATGCCGCTTTACACCCACTTGACACACTAACAGAGAGATATCAATACATAGCTTTTAAGATTATTACTAGTCAGATATATTCTTCTGCGGTGAATAGGGCGTGTTGAGTCCAGTTCTCTGAGCAAGGAGTAGGTCTTGTCTATTACATATTGGGTTTATGGAACGGTATCTGAGCTAATTTGAAACCCTTGTTTTATGTATCACCCCACCTCACCTTTCCCGTTAAGCAGCCATAGTGTGTTTTCTGCATGTGTGACTCTGTTCTGTTTTGTAATTCAGTTCAAGTGTAACGGTTTTTACATTCCCTCTATAAGTGATACCTTCTGAGAAGTGTCCTTTTCTGTGTGACTTATTTCACTTAGAGTCGTCGTACCTAAATCCACTCATCATCCTGCTACTAGCCTTATGACATTGATTTCACGGCTGAGTGATATTCCATTGTACATAAGGACCACAACTTCTTTATCCATTTTTCTCTTTCCTGGGATATTGAAGGTGGAATGAAGTGGAGGTCCTTGTCAACAGAGCAGCCCTAAACTTTGGGGTGCTTGTGTCTTGCTGATTTTTCATTTTCCCAATTTATACCCCCATGAGTGGAAGTGCCCTATGCTCTCTAAGCTTTGCTTTTTAGACGTTTCAGGATTCACCGTACACTTCTCCAGAGTGGCTGTTGACAATTTACATCCCGCCCATCAGTGTAGCAAGGCTCCCATTTCTCCATGGCCTGTCCTGCGTTTCTGGTTTTGACACTTTTTTCAGCATGGCCCTTTTGACCGATGGGAAGCGAGACATCTTTGTAGCGCTGATTTGCCTTTCCAGGTTGCTTGGTTGGCCAAAAAGGGCGTATGCGTTTTTTCCTGAATATATTCAGGAAAAAACGCATACGCCCTTTTTGGCCAAGGGCATCATTGTCAACGTTTTGCCGCTTTTCATGTGCTTTAAAGGCGATTCGAATCTACCTCCTGAAATCTGTTTCCTGCAATTCTGCCTTGATTTCAAATCCTCTTCTTTGCCTTCCCTCAATATATTTGTGGACGAGAGTTATCATTTATAACTCTGCAGGTTTGTGAATTGCAGTGCCCTGAACCTCCATTTTACAACTCGCTTTTTAGGGAGCTGGCCGCAAAAGCGCAAGATGCCTTCAGGCCCTGTTCTGGTTCCGGGGGCAGGATGAGCCTGTGGTTAATTCTTCTTCCTGATGGGAAAATAGAGTGACCTGTGCCTGTCCCAACACCAAGAGCTAGTCTTTCATTGGTTCCACGTCTTCCCGTTCATCCTCAGTACAAATTGCAACCTGTACGGAACAGGAGGTTAAAGGTGCTGATGCTCCAAGGAGGGAGATTGCTAGTTAAGTGGCTGGAATGGCGAACCCAGGCACAAGCAGATGAGAAATGAGGTGCGTTTTAGAAACCTTTCCCCATCACACGGTGTACCATCTTCTGGGTATCTCATGCATGTTTTCGATGTAGGAAGATGCCCTGGAACCTGGAGATTTGGGACCCATGCGATGGGTACCACGCAGTATTACTTTAAAGGGTCTGCGTTTGCTCACCCAACCTCACCAAACCTCTCAGCCGCAACAGTGTCCACCCTTATGTCTCATCCAGCTGTGGGTCTAGATATGGTCAATCCAGGTTGCATCACAGCCCCTGAACGCATTGTGTAAGAATTTCTCTCTCTTTCACTGTCTTTGTTTCATGGGTTTTTCAAAGTAATTTATTTTTATAATGGGGTTTAGCTGCTTTTCACTGCTGTGTTTATGCCGCTTTTTACACACTTGACACACTAACAGAGAGATATCAATACATAGGTTTTAAGATTATTACTAGTCAGATATATTCTTGTGCGGTGAATAGGGCGTGTTGAGTCCAGTTCTCTGAGCAAGGAGTAGGTCTTGTCTATTACATATTGGGTTTATGGAACGGTATCTGAGCTAATTTGAAACCCTTGTTTTATGTATCACCCCACCTCACCTTTCCCGTGAAGCAGCCATAGTGTGTTTTCTGCATGTGTGACTCTGTTCTGTTTTGTAATTCAGTTCAAGTGTAACGGTTTTTACATTCCCTCTATCAGTGATACCTTATGAGAAGTGTCCTTTTCTGTGTGACTTATTTCACTTAGAATCGTCGTACCTAAATCCACTCATCATGCTGCTACTAGCCTTATGACAGTGATTTCATGGCTGAGTGATATTCCATTGTACATAAGGACCACAACTTCTTTATCCATTTTTCTCTTTCCTGGGATATTGAAGGTGGAATGAAGTGGAGGTCCTTGTCAACAGAGCAGCCCTAAACTTTGGGGTGCTTGTGTCTTGCTGATTTTTCATTTTCCCAATTTATACCCCCATGAGTGGAAGTGCCCTATGCTCTCTAAGCTTTGCTTTTTAGACGTTTCAGGACTCACCGTACGCTTCTCCAGAGTGGCTGTTGACAATTTACATCCCGCCCATCAGTGTAGCAAGGCTCCCATTTCTCCATGGCCTGTCCTGCATTTTTGGTTTTGACACTTTTTTCAGCATGGCCCTTTTGACCGATGGGAAGCGAGACATCTTTGTAGCGCTGATTTGCCTTTCCAGGTTGCTTGGTTGGCCAAAAAGGGCGTATGCGTTTTTTCCTGAATATATTCAGGAAAAAACGCATACGCCCTTTTTGGCCAAGGGCATCATTGTCAACGTTTTGCCGCTTTTCATGTGCTTTAAAGGCGATTCGAATCTACCTCCTGAAATCTGTTTCCTGCAATTCTGCCTTGATTTCAAATCCTCTTCGTTGCCTTCCCTCAATATATTTGTGGACGAGAGTTATCATTAATAACTCTGCAGGTTTGTGAATTGCAGTGCCCTGAACCTCCATTTTACAACTCGCGTTTTTGGGAGATGGCCGCAAAAGCGCAGGATGGCTTCAGGCCCTGTTCTTGTTCCGGGGGACAGGCTGAGCCTGTGGTTAATTCTTCTTCCTGATGGGAAAATAGAGTGACCTGTGCCTGTGCCAACACCAAGAGCTAGTCTCTCATTGGTTCCACGTCTTCCCGTTCATCCTCAGGACAAATTGCAACCTGTACGGAACAGGAGGTTAAAGGTGATGATGCTCCAAGGAGGGAGATTGCTAGTAAAGTGGCTGGAATGGCGAACCCGAGCACAAGGAGATGAGAAATGAGGTGCGTTTTAGAAACCTTTCCCCATCACACGGTGTACCATCTTCTGGGTTTCTCATGCATGTTTTCGATGTAGGAAGATGCCCTTGAACCTGGAGATTTGGGACCCATGCGATGGGTACCACACAGTATTACTTTAAAGGGTCTGCGTTTGCTCACCCAACCTCACCAAACCTCTCAGCCCCAAGAGTGTCCACCCTTATGTCTCATGCAGCTGTGTGTCTAGATATGGTCAATCCAGGTTGCATCACAGCCCCTGAACGAATTGTGTAAGAATTTCGCTCTCTTTCACTGTCTTTGTTTCATGGGTTATTCAAAGTAATTTATTTTTATAATGGGGTTTAGCTGCTTTTCACTTCTGTGTTTATGCCGCTTTACACCCACTTGACACACTAACAGAGAGATATCTATACATAGGTTTTAAGATTATTACTAGTCAGATATATTCTTGTGCGGTGAATAGGGCGTGTTGAGTCCAGTTCTCTGAGCAAGGAGTAGGTCTTGTCTATTACATATTGGTTTTATGGAACGGTATCTGAGCTAATTTGAAACCCTTGTTTTATGTATCACCCCACCTCACCTTTCCCGTTAAGCAGCCATAGTGTGTTTTCTGCATGTGTGACTCTGTTCTGTTTTGTAATTCAGTTCAAGTGTAACGGTTTTTACATTCCCTCTATCAGTGATACCTTATGAGAAGTGTCCTTTTCTGTGTGACTTATTTCACTTAGAATCGTCGTACCTAAATCCACTCATCATGCTGCTACTAGCCTTATGACAGTGATTTCATGGCTGAGTGATATTCCATTGTACATAAGGACCACAACTTCTTTATCCATTTTTCTCTTTCCTGGGATATTGAAGGTGGAATGAAGTGGAGGTCCTTGTCAACAGAGCAGTCCTAAACTTTGGGGTGCTTGTGTCTTGCTGATTTTTAATTTTCCCAATTTATACCTCCATGAGTGGAAGTGCCCTATGCTCTCTAAGCTTTGCTTTTTAGACGTTTCAGGACTCACCGTACGCTTCTCCAGAGTGGCTGTTGACAATTTACATCCCGCCCATCAGTGTAGCAAGGCTCCCATTTCTCCATGGCCTGTCCTGCATTTCTGGTTTTGAGACTTTTTTCAGCATGGCCCTTTTGACCGATGGGAAGCGAGACATCTTTGTAGCGCTGATTTGCCTTTCCAGGTTGCTTGGTTGGCCAAAAAGGGCGTATGCGTTTTTTCCTGAATATATTCAGGAAAAAACGCATACGCCCTTTTTGGCCAAGGGCATCATTGTCAACGTTTTGCCGCTTTTCATGTGCTTTAAAGGCGATTCGAATCTACCTCCTGAAATCTGTTTCCTGCAATTCTGCCTTGATTTCAAATCCTCTTCTTTGCCTTCCCTCAATATATTTGTGGACGAGAGTTATCATTTATAACTCTGCAGGTTTGTGAATTGCAGTGCCCTGAACCTCCATTTTACAACTCGCGTTTTTGGGAGATGGCCGCAAAAGCGCACGATGGCTTCAGGCCCTGTACTTGTTCCGGGGCAGGCTGAGCCTGTGGTTAATTCTTCTTCCTGATGGGAAAATAGAGTGACCTGTGCCTGTCCCAACACCAAGAGATAGTCTCTCATTGGTTTCACGTCTTCCCGTTCATCCTCAGGACAAATTGCAACCTGTACGGAACAGGAGGTTAAAGGTGATGATGCTCCAAGGAGGGAGATTGCTAGTAAAGTGGCTGGAATGGCGAACCCGAGCACAAGGAGATGAGAAATGAGGTGCGTTTTAGAAACCTTTCCCCATCACACGGTGTACCATCTTCTGGGTTTCTCATGCATGTTTTCGATGTAGGAAGATGCCCTTGAACCTGGAGATTTGGGACCCATGCGATGGGTACCACACAGTATTACTTTAAAGGGTCTGCGTTTGCTCACCCAACCTCACCAAACCTCTCAGCCCCAAGAGTGTCCACCCTTATGTCTCATGCAGCTGTGTGTCTAGATATGGTCAATCCAGGTTGCATCACAGCCCCTGAACGAATTGTGTAAGAATTTCGCTCTCTTTCACTGTCTTTGTTTCATGGGTTATTCAAAGTAATTTATTTTTATAATGGGGTTTAGCTGCTTTTCACTTCTGTGTTTATGCCGCTTTACACCCACTTGACACACTAACAGAGAGATATCTATACATAGGTTTTAAGATTATTACTAGTCAGATATATTCTTGTGCGGTGAATAGGGCGTGTTGAGTCCAGTTCTCTGAGCAAGGAGTAGGTCTTGTCTATTACATATTGGTTTTATGGAACGGTATCTGAGCTAATTTGAAACCCTTGTTTTATGTATCACCCCACCTCACCTTTCCCGTTAAGCAGCCATAGTGTGTTTTCTGCATGTGTGACTCTGTTCTGTTTTGTAATTCAGTTCAAGTGTAACGGTTTTTACATTCCCTCTATCAGTGATACCTTATGAGAAGTGTCCTTTTCTGTGTGACTTATTTCACTTAGAATCGTCGTACCTAAATCCACTCATCATGCTGCTACTAGCCTTATGACATTGATTTCATGGCTGAGTGATATTCCATTGTACATAAGGACCACAACTTCTTTATCCATTTTTCTCTTTCCTGGGATATTGAAGGTGGAATGAAGTGGAGGTCCTTGTCAACAGAGCAGCCCTAAACTTTGGGGTGCTTGTGTCTTGCTGATTTTTAATTTTCCCAATTTATACCCCCATGAGTGGAAGTGCCCTATGCTCTCTAAGCTTTGCTTTTTAGACGTTTCAGGACTCACCGTACGCTTCTCCAGAGTGGCTGTTGACAATTTACATCCCGCCCATCAGTGTAGCAAGGCTCCCATTTCTCCATGGCCTGTCCTGCATTTCTGGTTTTGACACTTTTTTCAGCATGGCCCTTTTGACCGATGGGAAGCGAGACATCTTTGAAGCGCTGATTTGCCTTTCCAGGTTGCTTGGTTGGCCAAAAAGGGCGTATGCGTTTTTTCCTGAATATATTCAGGAAAAAACGCATACGCCCTTTATGGCCAAGGGCATCATTGTCAACGTTTTGCCGCTTTTCATGTGCTTTAAAGGCGATTCGAATCTACCTCCTGAAATCTGTTTCCTGCAATTCTGCCTTGATTTCAAATCCTCTTCTTTGCCTTCCCTCAATATATTTGTGGACGAGAGTTATCATTTATAACTCTGCATGTTTGTGAATTGCAGTGCCCTGAACCTCCATTTTACAACTCGCGTTTTTGGGAGATGGCCGCAAAAGCGCACGATGGCTTCAGGCCCTGTACTTGTTCCGGGGGCAGGCTGAGCCTGTGGTTAATTCTTCTTCCTGATGGGAAAATAGAGTGACCTGTGCCTGTCCCAACACCAAGAGATAGTCTCTCATTGGTTTCACGTCTTCCCGTTCATCCTCAGGACAAATTGCAACCTGTACGGAACAGGAGGTTAAAGGTGATGATGCTCCAAGGAGGGAGATTGCTAGTAAAGTGGCTGGAATGGCGAACCCGAGCACAAGGAGATGAGAAATGAGGTGCGTTTTAGAAACCTTTCCCCATCACACGGTGTACCATCTTCTGGGTTTCTCATGCATGTTTTCGATGTAGGAAGATTCCCTTGAACCTAGAGATTTGGGACCCATGCGATGGGTACCACGCAGTATTACTTTAAAGGGTCTGCGTTTGCTCACCCAACCTCACCAAACCTCTCAGCCGCAACAGTGTTCACCCTTATGTCTCATCCAGCTGTGGGTCTAGATATGGTCAATCCAGGTTGCATCACAGCCCCTGAACGCATTGTGTAAGAATTTCGCTCTCTTTCACTGTCTTTGTTTCATGGGTTTTTCAAAGTAATTTATTTTTATAATGGGGTTTAGCTGCTTTTCACTGCTGTGTTTATGCCGCTTTACACCCACTTGACACACTAACAGAGAGATATCAATACATAGCTTTTAAGATTATTACTAGTCAGATATATTCTTGTGCGGTGAATAGGGCGTGTTGAGTCCAGTTCTCTGAGCAAGGAGTAGGTCTTGTCTATTACATATTGGGTTTATGGAACGGTATCTGAGCTAATTTGAAACCCTTGTTTTATGTATCACCCCACCTCACCTTTCCCGTTAAGCAGCCATAGTGTGTTTTCTGCATGTGTGACTCTGTTCTGTTTTGTAATTCAGTTCAAGTGTAACGGTTTTTACATTCCCTCTATAAGTGATACCTTCTGAGAAGTGTCCTTTTCTGTGTGACTTATTTCACTTAGAGTCGTCGTACCTAAATCCACTCATCATGCTGCTACTAGCCTTATGACATTGATTTCACGGCTGAGTGATATTCCATTGTACATAAGGACCACAACTTCTTTATCCATTTTTCTCTTTCCTGCGATATTGAAGGTGGAATGAAGTGGAGGTCCTTGTCAACAGAGCAGCCCTAAACTTTGGGGTGCTTGTGTCTTGCTGATTTTTCATTTTCCCAATTTATACCCCCATGAGTGGAAGTGCCCTATGCTCTCTAAGCTTTGCTTTTTAGACGTTTCAGGATTCACCGTACACTTCTCCAGAGTGGCTGTTGACAATTTACATCCCGCCCATCAGTGTAGCAAGGCTCCCATTTCTCCATGGCCTGTCCTGCGTTTCTGGTTTTGACACTTTTTTCAGCATGGCCCTTTTGACCGATGGGAAGCGAGACATCTTTGTAGCGCTGATTTGCCTTTCCAGGTTGCTTGGTTGGCCAAAAAGGGCGTATGCGTTTTTTCCTGAATATATTCAGGAAAAAACGCATACGCCCTTTTTGGCCAAGGGCATCATTGTCAACGTTTTGCCGCTTTTCATGTGCTTTAAAGGCGATTCGAATCTACCTCCTGAAATCTGTTTCCTGCAATTCTGCCTTGATTTCAAATCCTCTTCTTTGCCTTCCCTCAATATATTTGTGGACGAGAGTTATCATTTATAACTCTGCAGGTTTGTGAATTGCAGTGCCCTGAACCTCCATTTTACAACTCGCTTTTTAGGGAGCTGGCCGCAAAAGCGCAAGATGCCTTCAGGCCCTGTTCTGTTTCCGGGGGCAGGATGAGCCTGTGGTTAATTCTTCTTCCTGATGGGAAAATATAGTGACCTGTGCCTGTCCCAACAGCAAGAGATAGTCTCTCATTGGTTCCACGTCTTCCCGTTCATCCTCAGTACAAATTGCAACCTGTACGGAACAGGAGGTTAAAGGTGCTGATGCTCCAAGGAGGGAGATTGCTAGTTAAGTGGCTGGAATGGCGAACCCAGGCACAAGCAGATGAGAAATGAGGTGCGTTTTAGAAACCTTTCCCCATCACACGGTGTACCATCTTCTGGGTATCTCATGCATGTTTTCGATGTAGGAAGATGCCCTGGAACCTGGAGATTTGGGACCCATGCGATGGGTACCACGCAGTATTACTTTAAAGGGTCTGCGTTTGCTCACCCAACCTCACCAAACCTCTCAGCCGCAACAGTGTCCACCCTTATGTCTCATCCAGCTGTGGGTCTAGATATGGTCAATCCAGGTTGCATCACAGCCCCTGAACGCATTGTGTAAGAATTTCTCTCTCTTTCACTGTCTTTGTTTCATGGGTTTTTCAAAGTAATTTATTTTTATAATGGGGTTTAGCTGCTTTTCACTGCTGTGTTTATGCCGCTTTTTACACACTTGACACACTAACAGAGAGATATCAATACATAGGTTTTAAGATTATTACTAGTCAGATATATTCTTGTGCGGTGAATAGGGCGTGTTGAGTCCAGTTCTCTGAGCAAGGAGTAGGTCTTGTCTATTACATATTGGGTTTATGGAACGGTATCTGAGCTAATTTGAAACCCTTGTTTTATGTATCACCCCACCTCACCTTTCCCGTGAAGCAGCCATAGTGTGTTTTCTGCATGTGTGACTCTGTTCTGTTTTGTAATTCAGTTCAAGTGTAACGGTTTTTACATTCCCTCTATCAGTGATACCTTATGAGAAGTGTCCTTTTCTGTGTGACTTATTTCACTTAGAATCGTCGTACCTAAATCCACTCATCATGCTGCTACTAGCCTTATGACAGTGATTTCATGGCTGAGTGATATTCCATTGTACATAAGGACCACAACTTCTTTATCCATTTTTCTCTTTCCTGGGATATTGAAGGTGGAATGAAGTGGAGGTCCTTGTCAACAGAGCAGCCCTAAACTTTGGGGTGCTTGTGTCTTGCTGATTTTTAATTTTCCCAATTTATACCTCCATGAGTGGAAGTGCCCTATGCTCTCTAAGCTTTGCTTTTTAGACGTTTCAGGACTCACCGTACGCTTCTCCAGAGTGGCTGTTGACAATTTACATCCCGCCCATCAGTGTAGCAAGGCTCCCATTTCTCCATGGCCTGTCCTGCATTTCTGGTTTTGACACTTTTTTCAGCATGGCCCTTTTGACCGATGGGAAGCGAGACATCTTTGTAGCGCTGATTTGCCTTTCCAGGTTGCTTGGTTGGCCAAAAAGGGCGTATGCGTTTTTTCCTGAATATATTCAGGAAAAAACGCATACGCCCTTTTTGGCCAAGGGCATCATTGTCAACGTTTTGCCGCTTTTCATGTGCTTTAAAGGCGATTCGAATCTACCTCCTGAAATCTGTTTCCTGCAATTCTGCCTTGATTTCAAATCCTCTTCGTTGCCTTCCCTCAATATATTTGTGGACGAGAGTTATCATTAATAACTCTGCAGGTTTGTGAATTGCAGTGCCCTGAACCTCCATTTTACAACTCGCTTTTTAGAGAGCTGGCCGCAATAGCGCAGGATGGCTTCAGGCCCTGTTTTGGTTCCGGGTGGCAGGCTGAGACTGTGGTTAATTCTTCTTCCTGATGGGAAAATAGAGTGACCTGTGCCTGTCCCAACACCAAGAGCTAGTCTCTCATTGGTTCCACGTCTTCCCGTTCATCCTCAGGACAAATTGCAACCTGTACGGAACAGGAGGTTAAAGGTGCTGATGCTCCAAGTAGGGAGATTGCTAGTAAAGCGGCTGGAATAGCGAACCCGGCCACAAGGAGATGAGAAATGAGGTGCGTTTTAGAAACCTTTCCCCATCACACGGTGTACCATCTTCTGGGTATCTCATGCATGTTTTCGATGTAGGAAGATGCCCTTGAACCTGGAGATTTGTGACCCATGCGATGGGTACCATGCAGTATTACTGTAAAGGGTCTGCGTTTGCTCACCCAACCTCACCAAACCTCTCAGCCCCAAGAGTGTCCACCCTTATGTCTCATGCAGCTGTGTGTCTAGATATGGTCAATCCAGGTTGCATCACAGCCCCTGAACGAATTGTGTAAGAATTTCGCTCTCTTTCACTGTCTTTGTTTCATGGGTTATTCAAAGTAATTTATTTTTATAATGGGGTTTAGCTGCTTTTCACTTCTGTGTTTATGCCGCTTTACACCCACTTGACACACTAACAGAGAGATATCTATACATAGGTTTTAAGATTATTACTAGTCAGATATATTCTTGTGCGGTGAATAGGGCGTGTTGAGTCCAGTTCTCTGAGCAAGGAGTAGGTCTTGTCTATTACATATTGGTTTTATGGAACGGTATCTGAGCTAATTTGAAACCCTTGTTTTATGTATCACCCCACCTCACCTTTCCCGTTAAGCAGCCATAGTGTGTTTTCTGCATGTGTGACTCTGTTCTGTTTTGTAATTCAGTTCAAGTGTAACGGTTTTTACATTCCCTCTATCAGTGATACCTTATGAGAAGTGTCCTTTTCTGTGTGACTTATTTCACTTAGAATCATCGTACCTAAATCCACTCATCATGCTGCTACTAGCCTTATGACATTGATTTCATGGCTGAGTGATATTCCATTGTACATAAGGACCACAACTTCTTTATCCATTTTTCTCTTTCCTGGGATATTGAAGGTGGAATGAAGTGGAGGTCCTTGTCAACAGAGCAGCCCTAAACTTTGGGGTGCTTGTGTCTTGCTGATTTTTAATTTTCCCAATTTATACCCCCATGAGTGGAAGTGCCCTATGCTCTCTAAGCTTTGCTTTTTAGACGTTTCAGGACTCACCGTACGCTTCTCCAGAGTGGCTGTTGACAATTTACATCCCGCCCATCAGTGTAGCAAGGCTCCCATTTCTCCATGGCCTGTCCTGCATTTCTGGTTTTGACACTTTTTTCAGCATGGCCCTTTTGACCGATGGGAAGCGAGACATCTTTGTAGCGCTGATTTGCCTTTCCAGGTTGCTTGGTTGGCCAAAAAGGGCGTATGCGTTTTTTCCTGAATACATTCAGGAAAAAACGCATACGCCCTTTTTGGCCAAGGGCATCATTGTCAACGTTTTGCCGCTTTTCATGTGCTTTAAAGGCGATTCGAATCTACCTCCTGAAATCTGTTTCCTGCAATTCTGCCTTGATTTCAAATCCTCTTCTTTGCCTTCCCTCAATATATTTGTGGACGAGAGTTATCATTTATAACTCTGCAGGTTTGTGAATTGCAGTGCCCTGAACCTCCATTTTACAACTCGCGTTTTTGGGAGATGGCCGCAAAAGCGCAGGATGGCTTCAGGCCCTGTTCTTGTTCCGGGGGGCAGGCTGAGCCTGTGGTTAATTCTTCTTCCTGATGGGAAAATAGAGTGACCTGTGCCTGTCCCAACAGCAAGAGATAGTCTCTCATTGGTTTCACGTCTTCCCGTTCATCCTCAGGACAAATTACAACCTGTACGGAACAGGAGGTTAAAGGTGATGATGCTCCAAGGAGGGAGATTGCTAGTAAAGTGGCTGGAATGGCGAACCCGAGCACAAGGAGATGAGAAATGAATTGCGTTTTAGAAACCTTTCCCCATCACACGGTGTACCATCTTCTGGGTTTCTCATGCATGTTTCCGATGTAGGAAGATGCCCTTGAACCTGGAGATTTGGGACCCATGCGATGGGTACCACACAATATTACTTTAAAGGGGCTGCGTTTGCTCACCCAACCTCACCAAACCTCTCAGCCGCAACAGTGTCCACCCTTATGTCTCATCCAGCTGTGGGTCTAGATATGGTCAATCCAGGTTGCATCACAGCCCCTGAACGCATTGTGTAAGAATTTCGCTCTCTTTCACTGTCTTTGTTTCATGGGTTTTTCAAAGTAATTTATTTTTATAATGGGGTTTAGCTGCTTTTCACTGCTGTGTTTATGCCGCTTTACACCCACTTGACACACTAACAGAGAGATATCAATACATAGCTTTTAAGATTATTACTAGTCAGATATATTCTTGTGCGGTGAATAGGGCGTGTTGAGTCCAGTTCTCTGAGCAAGGAGTAGGTCTTGTCTATTACATATTGGGTTTATGGAACGGTATCTGAGCTAATTTGAAACCCTTGTTTTATGTATCACCCCACCTCACCTTTCCCGTTAAGCAGCCATAGTGTGTTTTCTGCATGTGTGACTCTGTTCTGTTTTGTAATACAGTTCAAGTGTAACGGTTTTTACATTCCCTCTATAAGTGATACCTTATGAGAAGTGTCCTTTTCTGTGTGACTTATTTCACTTAGAATCGTCGTACCTAAATCCACTCATCATCCTGCTACTAGCCTTATGACATTGATTTCACGGCTGAGTGATATTCCATTGTACATAAGGACCACAACTTCTTTATCCATTTTTCTCTTTCCTGGGATATTGAAGGTGGAATGAAGTGGAGGTCCTTGTCAACAGAGCAGCCCTAAACTTTGGGGTGCTTGTGTCTTGCTGATTTTTCATTTTCCCAATTTATACCCCCATGAGTGGAAGTGCCCTATGCTCTCTAAGCTTTGCTTTTTAGACGTTTCAGGACTCACCGTACACTTCTCCAGAGTGGCTGTTGACAATTTACATCCCGCCCATCAGTGTAGCAAGGCTCCCATTTCTCCATGGCCTGTCCTGCATTTTTGGTTTTGAGACTTTTTTCAGCATGGCCCTTTTGACCGATGGGAAGCGAGACATCTTTGTAGCGCTGATTTGCCTTTCCAGGTTGCTTGGTTGGCCAAAAAGGGCGTATGCGTTTTTTCCTGAATATATTCAGGAAAAAACGCATACGCCCTTTTTGGCCAAGGGCATCATTGTCAACGTTTTGCCGCTTTTCATGTGCTTTAAAGGCGATTCGAATCTACCTCCTGAAATCTGTTTCCTGCAATTCTGCCTTGATTTCAAATCCTCTTCTTTGCCTTCCCTCAATATATTTGTGGACGAGAGTTATCATTTATAACTCTGCAGGTTTGTGAATTGCAGTGCCCTGAACCTCCATTTTACAACTCGCTTTTTAGGGAGCTGGCCGCAAAAGCGCAGGATGCCTTCAGGCCCTGTTCTGGTTCCGGGGGCAGGCTGAGCCTGTGGTTAATTCTTCTTCCTGATGGGAAAATAGAGTGACCTGTGCCTGTCCCAACACCAAGAGCTAGTCTCTCATTGGTTCCACGTCTTCCAGTTCATCCTCAGGACAAATTGCAACCTGTACGGAACAGGATGTTAAAGGTGCTGATGCTTCAAGTAGGGAGATTGCTAGTAAAGCGGCTGGAATAGCGAACCCGGCCACCAGGAGATGAGAAATGAGGTGCGTTTTAGAAACCTTTCCACATCACACGGTGTACCATCTTCTGGGTTTCTCATGCATGTTTTCGATGTAGGAAGATGCCCTTGAACCTGGAGATTTGGGACCCATGCGATGGGTACCATGCAGTATTACTGTAAAGGGTCTGCGTTTGCTCACCCAACCTCACCAAACCTCTCAGCCCCAAGAGTGTCCACCCTTATGTCTCATCCAGCTGTGGGTCTAGATATGGTCAATCCAGGTTGCATCACAGCCCCTGAACGAATTGTGTAAGAATTTCGCTCTCTTTCACTGTCTTTGTTTCATGGGTTATTCAAAGTAATTTATTTTTATAATGGGGTTTAGCTGCTTTTCACTTCTGTGTTTATGCCCCTTTACACCCACTTGACACACTAACAGAGAGATATCTATACATAGGTTTTAAGATTATTACTAGTCAGATATATTCTTGTGCGGTGAATAGGGCGTGTTGAGTCCAGTTCTCTGAGCAAGGAGTAGGTCTTGTCTATTACATATTGGTTTTATGGAACGGTATCTGAGCTAATTTGAAACCCTTGTTTTATGTATCACCCCACCTCACCTTTCCCGTTAAGCAGCCATAGTGTGTTTTCTGCATGTGTGACTCTGTTCTGTTTTGTAATTCAGTTCAAGTGTAACGGTTTTTACATTCCCTCTATCAGTGATACCTTATGAGAAGTGTCCTTTTCTGTGTGACTTATTTCACTTAGAATCGTCGTACCTAAATCCACTCATCATGCTGCTACTAGCTTTATGACATTGATTTCATGGCTGAGTGATATTCCATTGTACATAAGGACCACAACTTCTTTATCCATTTTTCTCTTTCCTGGGATATTGAAGGTGGAATGAAGTGGAGGTCCTTGTCAACAGAGCAGCCCTAAACTTTGGGGTGCTTGTGTCTTGCTGATTTTTAATTTTCCCAATTTATACCCCCATGAGTGGAAGTGCCCTATGCTCTCTAAGCTTTGCTTTTTAGACGTTTCAGGACTCACCGTACGCTTCTCCAGAGTGGCTGTTGACAATTTACATCCCGCCCATCAGTGTAGCAAGGCTCCCATTTCTCCATGGCCTGTCCTGCATTTCTGGTTTTGACACTTTTTTCAGCATGGCCCTTTTGACCGATGGGAAGCGAGACATCTTTGTAGCGCTGATTTGCCTTTCCAGGTTGCTTGGTTGGCCAAAAAGGGCGTATGCGTTTTTTCCTGAATATATTCAGGAAAAAACGCATACGCCCTTTTTGGCCAAGGGCATCATTGTCAACGTTTTGCCGCTTTTCATGTGCTTTAAAGGCGATTCAAATCTACCTCCTGAAATCTGTTTCCTGCAATTCTGCCTTGATTTCAAATCCTCTTCTTTGCCTTCCCTCAATATATTTGTGGACGAGAGTTATCATTTATAACTCTGCAGGTTTGTGAATTGCAGTGCCCTGAACCTCCATTTTACAACTCGCGTTTTTGGGAGATGGCCGCAAAAGCGCACGATGGCTTCAGGCCCTGTTCTTATTCCGGGGGGCAGGCTGAGCCTGTGGTTAATTCTTCTTCCTGATGGGAAAATAGAGTGACCTGTGCCTGTCCCAACACCAAGAGATAGTCTCTCATTGGTTTCACGTCTTCCCGTTCATCCTCAGGACAAATTGCAACCTGTACGGAACAGGAGGTTAAAGGTGATGATGCTCCAAGGAGGGAGATTGCTAGTAAAGTGGCTGGAATGGCGAACCCGAGCACAAGGAGATGAGAAATGAGGTGCGTTTTAGAAACCTTTCCCCATCACACGGTGTACCATCTTCTGGGTTTCTCATGCATGTTTTCGATGTAGGAAGATGCCCTTGAACCTGGATATTTGGGACCCATGCGATGGGTACCACGCAGTATTACTTTAAAGGGGCTGCGTTTGCTCACCCAACCTCACCAAACCTCTCAGCCGCAACAGTGTCCACCCTTATGTCTCATCCAGCTGTGGGTCTAGATATGGTCAATCCAGGTTGCATCACAGCCCCTGAACGCATTGTGTAAGAATTTCGCTCTCTTTCACTGTCTTTGTTTCATGGGTTTTTCAAAGTAATTTATTTTTATAATGGGGTTTAGCTGCTTTTCACTGCTGTGTTTATGCCGCTTTACACCCACTTGACACACTAACAGAGAGATATCAATACATAGCTTTTAAGATTATTACTAGTCAGATATATTCTTGTGCGGTGAATAGGGCGTGTTGAGTCCAGTTCTCTGAGCAAGGAGTAGGTCTTGTCTATTACATATTGGGTTTATGGAACGGTATCTGAGCTAATTTGAAACCCTTGTTTTATGTATCACCCCACCTCACCTTTCCCGTTAAGCAGCCATAGTGTGTTTTCTGCATGTGTGACTCTGTTCTGTTTTGTAATTCAGTTCAAGTGTAACGGTTTTTACATTCCCTCTATAAGTGATACCTTATGAGAAGTGTCCTTTTCTGTGTGACTTATTTCACTTAGAGTCGTCGTACCTAAATCCACTCATCATGCTGCTACTAGCCTTATGACATTGATTTCACGGCTGAGTGATATTCCATTGTACATAAGGACCACAACTTCTTTATCCATTTTTCTCTTTCCTGGGATATTGAAGGTGGAATGAAGTGGAGGTCCTTGTCAACAGAGCAGCCCTAAACTTTGGGGTGCTTGTGTCTTGCTGATTTTTAATTTTCCCAATTTATACCCCCATGAGTGGAAGTGCCCTATGCTCTCTAAGCTTTGCTTTTTAGACGTTTCAGGACTCACCGAACACTTCTCCAGAGTGGCTGTTGACAATTTACATCCCGCCCATCAGTGTAGCAAGGCTCCCATTTCTCCATGGCCTGTCCTGCATTTTTGGTTTTGAGACTTTTTTCAGCATGGCCCTTTTGACCGATGGGAAGCGAGACATCTTTGTAGCGCTGATTTGCCTTTCCAGGTTGCTTGGTTGGCCAAAAAGGGCGTATGCGTTTTTTCCTGAATATATTCAGGAAAAAACGCATACGCCCTTTTTGGCCAAGGGCATCATTGTCAACGTTTTGCCGCTTTTCATGTGCTTTAAAGGCGATTCGAATCTACCTCCTGAAATCTGTTTCCTGCAATTCTGCCTTGATTTCAAATCCTCTTCTTTGCCTTCCCTCAATATATTGGTGGACGAGAGTTATCATTTATAACTCTGCAGGTTTGTGAATTGCAGTGCCCTGAACCTCCATTTTACAACTCGCTTTTTAGGGAGCTGGCCGCAAAAGCGCAGGATGCCTTCAGGCCCTGTTCTGGTTCCGGGGGCAGGCTGAGCCTGTGGTTAATTCTTCTTCCTGATGGGAAAATAGAGTGACCTGTGCCTGTCCCAACACCAAGAGCTAGTCTCTCATTGGTTCCACGTCTTCCCGTTCACCCTCAGGACAAATTGCAACCTGCACGGAGCAGGAGCTTAAAGGTGCTGATGCTCCAAGTAGGGAGATTGCTAGTAAAGCGGCTGGAATAGCGAACCCGGGCGCAAGGAGATGAGAAATGAGGTGCGTTTTAGAAACCTTTCCACATCACACGGTGTACCATCTTCTGGGTTTCTCATGCATGTTTTCGATGTAGGAAGATGCCCTTGAACCTGGAGATTTGGGACCCATGCGATGGGTACCACGCAGTATTAGTTGAAAGGGTCTGCGTTTGCTCACCCAACCTCACCAAACCTCTCAGCCCCAAGAGTGTCCACCCTTATGTCTCATCCAGCTGTGGGTCTAGATATGGTCAATCCAGGTTGCATCACAGCCCGTGAACGCATTGTGTAAGAATTTCTATCTCTTTCACTGTCTTTGTTTCATGGGTTTTTCAAAGTAATTTATTTTTATAATGGGGTTTAGCTGCTTTTCACTGCTGTGTTTATGCCACTTTACACCCACTTGACACACTAACAGAGAGATATCAATACATAGGTTTTAAGATTATTACTAGTCAGATATATTCTTGTGCGGTGAATAGGGCGTGTTGAGTCCAGTTCTCTGAGCAAGGAGTAGGTCTTGTCTATTACATATTGGGTTTATGGAACGGTATCTGAGCTAATTTGAAACCCTTGTTTTATGTATCACCCCACCTCACCTTTCCCGTTAAGCAGCCATAGTGTGTTTTCTGCATGTGTGACTCTGTTCTGTTTTGTAATTCAGTTCAAGTGTAACGGTTTTTACATTCCCTCTATAAGTGATACCTTATGAGAAGTGTCCTTTTCTGTTTGACTTATTTCACTTAGAATCGTCGTACCTAAATCCACTCATCATGCTGCTACTAGCCTTATGACATTGATTTCATGGCTGAGGGATATTCCATTGTACATAAGGACCACAACTTCTTTATCCATTTTTCTCTTTCCTGGGATATTGAAGGTGGAATGAAGTGGAGGTCCTTGTCAACAGAGCAGCCCTAAACTTTGGGGTGCTTGTGTCTTGCTGATTTTTCATTTTCCCAATTTATACCCCCATGAGTGGAAGTGCCCTATGCTCTCTAAGCTGTGTTTTTTAGATGTTTCAGGACACACCGTACGCTTCTCCAGAGTGGCTGTTGGCAATTTACATCCCGCCCATCAGTGTAGCAAGGCTCCCATTTCTCCATGGCATGTCCTGCATTTCTGGTTTTGACAGTTTTTTCAGCATGGGCCTTTTGACCGATGGGAAGCGAGACTTCTTTGTAGCACTGATTTGCCTTTCCAGGTTGCTTGCTTGGCCAAAAAGGGCGTATGCGTTTTTTCCTGAATATATTCAGGAAAAAACGCATACGCCCTTTTTGGCCAAGGGCATCATTGTCAACGTTTTGCCGCTTTTCATGTGCTTTAAAGGCGATTCGAATCTACCTCCTGAAATCTGTTTCCTGCAATTCTGCCTTGATTTCAAATCCTCTTCTTTGCCTTCCCTCAATATATTTGTGGACGAGAGTTATCATTTATAAGTCTGCAGTTTTGTGAATTGCAGTGCCCTGAACCTCCATTTTACAACTCGCTTTTTAGGGAGCTGGCCGCAATAGCGCAGGATGGCTTCAGGCCCTGTTCTGGTTCCGGGTGGCAGGCTGAGCCTGTGGTTAATTCTTCTTCCTGATAGGAAAATAGAGTGACCTGTGCCTGTCCCAACACCAAGAGCTAGTCTCTCATTGGTTCCACGTCTTCCCGTTCATCCTCAGGACAAATTGCAACCTGTACGGAACAGGAGGTTAAAGGTGATGATGCTCCAAGGAGGGAGATTGCTAGTAAAGTGGCTGGAATGGCGAACCCGAGCACAAGGAGATGAGAAATGAGGTGCGTTTTAGAAACCTTTCCCCATCACACGGTGTACCATCTTCTGGGTACCTCATGCATGTTTTCGATGTAGGAAGGTGCCCTTGAACCTGGAGATTTGGGACCCATGCGATGGGTACCACACAGTATTACTTTAAAGGGTCTGCGTTTGCTCACCCAACCTCACCAAACCTCTCAGCCCCAAGAGTGTCCACCCTTATGTCTCATCCAGCTGTGGGTCTAGATATGGTCAATCCAGGTTGCATCACAGCCCCTGAACGCATTGTGTAAGAATTTCGCTCTCTTTCACTGTCTTTGTTTCATGGGTTTTTCAAAGTAATTTATTTTTATAATGGGGTTTAGCTGCTTTTCACTGCTGTGTTTATGCCGCTTTACACCCACTTGACACACTAACAGAGAGATATCAATACATAGGTTTTAAGAGTATTACTAGTCAAATATATTCTTGTGCGGTGAATAGGGCGTGTTGAGTCCAGTTCTCTGAGCAAGGAGTAGGTCTTGTCTATTACATATTGGGTTTATGGAATGGTATCTGAGCTAATTTGAAAACCTTGTTTTATGTATCACCCCACCTCACCTTTCCCGTTAAGCAGCCATAGTGTGTTTTCTGCATGTGTGACTCTGTTCTGTTTTGTAATTCAGTTCAAGTGTAACGGTTTTTACATTCCCTCTATAAGTGATACCTTATGAGAAGTGTCCTTTTCTGTGTGACTTATTTCACTTAGAATCGTCGTACCTAAATCCACTCATCATGCTGCTACTAGCCTTATGACATTGCTTTCATGGCTGAATGATATTCCATTGTACATAAGGACCACAACTTCTTTATCCATTTTTCTCTTTCCTGGGATATTGAAGGTGGAATGAAGTGGAGGTCCTTGTCAACAGAGCAGCCCTAAACTTTGGGGTGCTTGTGTCTTGCTGATTTTTAATTTTCCCAATTTATAACCCCATGAGTGGAAGTGCCCTATGCTCTCTAAGCTTTGTTTTTTAGATTTTTCAGGACTCACCGTACGCTTCTCCAGAGTGGCTGTTGACAATTTACATCCCGCCCATCAGTGTAGCAAGGCTCCCATTTCTCCATGGCCTGTCCTGCATTTCTGGTTTTGACACTTTTTTCAGCATGGCCCTTTTGACCGATGGGAAGCGAGACATCTTTGTAGCGCTGATTTGCCTTTCCAGGTTGCTTGGTTGGCCAAAAAGGGCGTATGCGTTTTTTCCTGAATATATTCAGGAAAAAACGCATACGCCCTTTTTGGCCAAGGGCATCATTGTCAACGTTTTGCCGCTTTTCATGTGCTTTAAAGGCGATTCGAATCTACCTCCTGAAATCTGTTTCCTGCAATTCTGCCTTGATTTCAAATCCTCTTCTTTGCCTTCCCTCAATATATTTGTGGACGAGAGTTATCATTTATAACTCTGCAGGTTTGTGAATTGCAGTGCCCTGAACCTACATTTTACAACTCGCTTTTTAGGGAGCTGGCCACAAAAGCGCAGGATGCCTTCAGGCCCTGTTCTGGTTCCGGGGGCAGGCTGAGCCTGTGGTTAATTCTTCTTCCTGATGGGAAAATAGCGTGACCTGTGCCTGTCCCAACACCAAGAGCCAGTCTCTCATTGGTTCCACGTCTTCCCGTTCACACTCAGGACAAATTGCAACCTGTACGGAGCAGGAGGTTAAAGGTGCTGATGCTCCAAGTAGGGAGATTGCTAGTAAAGCGGCTGGAATGGCGAACCCGGGCACAAGGAGATTAGAAATGAGGTGCGTTTTAGAAACCTTTCCCCATCACACGGTGTACCATCTTCTGGGTTTCTCATGCATGTTTCCGATGTAGGAAGATGCCCTTGAACCTGGAGATTTGGGACCCATGCGATGGGTACCACACAATATTACTTTAAAGGGGCTGCGTTTGCTCACCCAACCTCACCAAACCTCTCAGCCGCAACAGTGTCCACCCTTATGTCTCATCCAGCTGTGGGTCTAGATATGGTCAATCCAGGTTGCATCACAGCCCCTGAACGCATTGTGTAAGAATTTCGCTCTCTTTCACTGTCTTTGTTTCATGGGTTTTTCAAAGTAATTTATTTTTATAATGGGGTTTAGCTGCTTTTCACTGCTGTGTTTATGCCGCTTTACACCCACTTGACACACTAACAGAGAGATATCAATACATAGCTTTTAAGATTATTACTAGTCAGATATATTCTTGTGCGGTGAATAGGGCGTGTTGAGTCCAGTTCTCTGAGCAAGGAGTAGGTCTTGTCTATTACATATTGGGTTTATGGAACGGTATCTGAGCTAATTTGAAACCCTTGTTTTATGTATCACCCCACCTCACCTTTCCCGTTAAGCAGCCATAGTGTGTTTTCTGCATGTGTGACTCTGTTCTGTTTTGTAATTCAGTTCAAGTGTAACGGTTTTTACATTCCCTCTATAAGTGATACCTTATGAGAAGTGTCCTTTTCTGTGTGACTTATTTCACTTAGAGTCGTCGTACCTAAATCCACTCATCATGCTGCTACTAGCCTTATGACATTGATTTCACGGCTGAGTGATATTCCATTGTACATAAGGACCACAACTTCTTTATCCATTTTTCTCTTTCCTGGGATATTGAAGGTGGAATGAAGTGGAGGTCCTTGTCAACAGAGCAGCCCTAAACTTTGGGGTGCTTGTGTCTTGCTGATTTTTAATTTTCCCAATTTATACCCCCATGAGTGGAAGTGCCCTATGCTCTCTAAGCTTTGCTTTTTAGACGTTTCAGGACTCACCGAACACTTCTCCAGAGTGGCTGTTGACAATTTACATCCCGCCCATCAGTGTAGCAAGGCTCCGATTTCTCCATGGCCTGTCCTGCATTTTTGGTTTTGAGACTTTTTTCAGCATGGCCCTTTTGACCGATGGGAAGCGAGACATCTTTGTAGCGCTGATTTGCCTTTCCAGGTTGCTTGGTTGGCCAAAAAGGGCGTATGCGTTTTTTCCTGAATATATTCAGGAAAAAACGCATACGCCCTTTTTGGCCAAGGGCATCATTGTCAACGTTTTGCCGCTTTTCATGTGCTTTAAAGGCGATTCGAATCTACCTCCTGAAATCTGTTTCCTGCAATTCTGCCTTGATTTCAAATCCTCTTCTTTGCCTTCCCTCAATATATTGGTGGACGAGAGTTATCATTTATAACTCTGCAGGTTTGTGAATTGCAGTGCCCTGAACCTCCATTTTACAACTCGCTTTTTAGGGAGCTGGCCGCAAAAGCGCAGGATGCCTTCAGGCCCTGTTCTGGTTCCGGGGGCAGGCTGAGCCTGTGGTTAATTCTTCTTCCTGATGGGAAAATAGAGTGACCTGTGCCTGTCCCAACACCAAGAGCTAGTCTCTCATTGGTTCCACGTCTTCCCGTTCACCCTCAGGACAAATTGCAACCTGCACGGAGCAGGAGCTTAAAGGTGCTGATGCTCCAAGTAGGGAGATTGCTAGTAAAGCGGCTGGAATAGCGAACCCGGGCGCAAGGAGATGAGAAATGAGGTGCGTTTTAGAAACCTTTCCACATCACACGGTGTACCATCTTCTGGGTTTCTCATGCATGTTTTCGATGTAGGAAGATGCCCTTGAACCTGGAGATTTGGGACCCATGCGATGGGTACCACGCAGTATTAGTTGAAAGGGTCTGCGTTTGCTCACCCAACCTCACCAAACCTCTCAGCCCCAAGAGTGTCCACCCTTATGTCTCATCCAGCTGTGGGTCTAGATATGGTCAATCCAGGTTGCATCACAGCCCGTGAACGCATTGTGTAAGAATTTCTATCTCTTTCACTGTCTTTGTTTCATGGGTTTTTCAAAGTAATTTATTTTTATAATGGGGTTTAGCTGCTTTTCACTGCTGTGTTTATGCCACTTTACACCCACTTGACACACTAACAGAGAGATATCAATACATAGGTTTTAAGATTATTACTAGTCAGATATATTCTTGTGCGGTGAATAGGGCGTGTTGAGTCCAGTTCTCTGAGCAAGGAGTAGGTCTTGTCTATTACATATTGGGTTTATGGAACGGTATCTGAGCTAATTTGAAACCCTTGTTTTATGTATCACCCCACCTCACCTTTCCCGTTAAGCAGCCATAGTGTGTTTTCTGCATGTGTGACTCTGTTCTGTTTTGTAATTCAGTTCAAGTGTAACGGTTTTTACATTCCCTCTATAAGTGATACCTTATGAGAAGTGTCCTTTTCTGTGTGACTTATTTCACTTAGAATCGTCGTACCTAAATCCACTCATCATGCTGCTACTAGCCTTATGACATTGATTTCATGGCTGAGTGATATTCCATTGTACATAAGGACCACAACTTCTTTATCCATTTTTCTCTTTCCTGGGATATTGAAGGTGGAATGAAGTGGAGGTCCTTGTCAACAGAGCAGCCCTAAACTTTGGGGTGCTTGTGTCTTGCTGATTTTTCATTTTCCCAATTTATACCCCCATGAGTGGAAGTGCCCTATGCTCTCTAAGCTGTGTTTTTTAGATGTTTCAGGACACACCGTACGCTTCTCCAGAGTGGCTGTTGGCAATTTACATCCCGCCCATCAGTGTAGCAAGGCTCCCATTTCTCCATGGCATGTCCTGCATTTCTGGTTTTGACAGTTTTTTCAGCATGGGCCTTTTGACCGATGGGAAGCGAGACTTCTTTGTAGCACTGATTTGCCTTTCCAGGTTGCTTGCTTGGCCAAAAAGGGCGTATGCGTTTTTTCCTGAATATATTCAGGAAAAAACGCATACGCCCTTTTTGGCCAAGGGCATCATTGTCAACGTTTTGCCGCTTTTCATGTGCTTTAAAGGCGATTCGAATCTACCTCCTGAAATCTGTTTCCTGCAATTCTGCCTTGATTTCAAATCCTCTTCTTTGCCTTCCCTCAATATATTTGTGGACGAGAGTTATCATTTATAAGTCTGCAGTTTTGTGAATTGCAGTGCCCTGAACCTCCATTTTACAACTCGCTTTTTAGGGAGCTGGCCGCAATAGCGCAGGATGGCTTCAGGCCCTGTTCTGGTTCCGGGTGGCAGGCTGAGCCTGTGGTTAATTCTTCTTCCTGATAGGAAAATAGAGTGACCTGTGCCTGTCCCAACACCAAGAGCTAGTCTCTCATTGGTTCCACGTCTTCCCGTTCATCCTCAGGACAAATTGCAACCTGTACGGAACAGGAGGTTAAAGGTGCTGATGCTCCAAGTAGGGAGATTGCTAGTAAAGCGGCTGGAATGGCGAACCCGGGCACAAGGAGATTAGAAATGAGGTGCGTTTTAGAAACCTTTCCCCATCACACGGTGTACCATCTTCTGGGTTTCTCATGCATGTTTCCGATGTAGGAAGATGCCCTTGAACCTGGAGATTTGGGACCCATGCGATGGGTACCACACAATATTACTTTAAAGGGGCTGCGTTTGCTCACCCAACCTCACCAAACCTCTCAGCCGCAACAGTGTCCACCCTTATGTCTCATCCAGCTGTGGGTCTAGATATGGTCAATCCAGGTTGCATCACAGCCCCTGAACGCATTGTGTAAGAATTTCGCTCTCTTTCACTGTCTTTGTTTCATGGGTTTTTCAAAGTAATTTATTTTTATAATGGGGTTTAGCTGCTTTTCACTGCTGTGTTTATGCCGCTTTACACCCACTTGACACACTAACAGAGAGATATCAATACATAGCTTTTAAGATTATTACTAGTCAGATATATTCTTGTGCGGTGAATAGGGCGTGTTGAGTCCAGTTCTCTGAGCAAGGAGTAGGTCTTGTCTATTACATATTGGGTTTATGGAACGGTATCTGAGCTAATTTGAAACCCTTGTTTTATGTATCACCCCACCTCACCTTTCCCGTTAAGCAGCCATAGTGTGTTTTCTGCATGTGTGACTCTGTTCTGTTTTGTAATTCAGTTCAAGTGTAACGGTTTTTACATTCCCTCTATAAGTGATACCTTATGAGAAGTGTCCTTTTCTGTTTGACTTATTTCACTTAGAATCGTCGTACCTAAATCCACTCATCATGCTGCTACTAGCCTTATGACATTGATTTCATGGCTGAGGGATATTCCATTGTACATAAGGACCACAACTTCTTTATCCATTTTTCTCTTTCCTGGGATATTGAAGGTGGAATGAAGTGGAGGTCCTTGTCAACAGAGCAGCCCTAAACTTTGGGGTGCTTGTGTCTTGCTGATTTTTCATTTTCCCAATTTATACCCCCATGAGTGGAAGTGCCCTATGCTCTCTAAGCTGTGTTTTTTAGATGTTTCAGGACACACCGTACGCTTCTCCAGAGTGGCTGTTGGCAATTTACATCCCGCCCATCAGTGTAGCAAGGCTCCCATTTCTCCATGGCATGTCCTGCATTTCTGGTTTTGACAGTTTTTTCAGCATGGGCCTTTTGACCGATGGGAAGCGAGACTTCTTTGTAGCACTGATTTGCCTTTCCAGGTTGCTTGCTTGGCCAAAAAGGGCGTATGCGTTTTTTCCTGAATATATTCAGGAAAAAACGCATACGCCCTTTTTGGCCAAGGGCATCATTGTCAACGTTTTGCCGCTTTTCATGTGCTTTAAAGGCGATTCGAATCTACCTCCTGAAATCTGTTTCCTGCAATTCTGCCTTGATTTCAAATCCTCTTCTTTGCCTTCCCTCAATATATTTGTGGACGAGAGTTATCATTTATAAGTCTGCAGTTTTGTGAATTGCAGTGCCCTGAACCTCCATTTTACAACTCGCTTTTTAGGGAGCTGGCCGCAATAGCGCAGGATGGCTTCAGGCCCTGTTCTGGTTCCGGGTGGCAGGCTGAGCCTGTGGTTAATTCTTCTTCCTGATAGGAAAATAGAGTGACCTGTGCCTGTCCCAACACCAAGAGCTAGTCTCTCATTGGTTCCACGTCTTCCCGTTCATCCTCAGGACAAATTGCAACCTGTACGGAACAGGAGGTTAAAGGTGATGATGCTCCAAGGAGGGAGATTGCTAGTAAAGTGGCTGGAATGGCGAACCCGAGCACAAGGAGATGAGAAATGAGGTGCGTTTTAGAAACCTTTCCCCATCACACGGTGTACCATCTTCTGGGTACCTCATGCATGTTTTCGATGTAGGAAGGTGCCCTTGAACCTGGAGATTTGGGACCCATGCGATGGGTACCACACAGTATTACTTTAAAGGGTCTGCGTTTGCTCACCCAACCTCACCAAACCTCTCAGCCCCAAGAGTGTCCACCCTTATGTCTCATCCAGCTGTGGGTCTAGATATGGTCAATCCAGGTTGCATCACAGCCCCTGAACGCATTGTGTAAGAATTTCGCTCTCTTTCACTGTCTTTGTTTCATGGGGTTTTCAAAGTAATTTATTTTTATAATGGGGTTTAGCTGCTTTTCACTGCTGTGTTTATGCCGCTTTACACCCACTTGACACACTAACAGAGAGATATCAATACATAGGTTTTAAGAGTATTACTAGTCAAATATATTCTTGTGCGGTGAATAGGGCGTGTTGAGTCCAGTTCTCTGAGCAAGGAGTAGGTCTTGTCTATTACATATTGGGTTTATGGAATGGTATCTGAGCTAATTTGAAAACCTTGTTTTATGTATCACCCCACCTCACCTTTCCCGTTAAGCAGCCATAGTGTGTTTTCTGCATGTGTGACTCTGTTCTGTTTTGTAATTCAGTTCAAGTGTAACGGTTTTTACATTCCCTCTATAAGTGATACCTTATGAGAAGTGTCCTTTTCTGTGTGACTTATTTCACTTAGAATCGTCGTACCTAAATCCACTCATCATGCTGCTACTAGCCTTATGACATTGCTTTCATGGCTGAGTGATATTCCATTGTACATAAGGACCACAACTTCTTTATCCATTTTTCTCTTTCCTGGGATATTGAAGGTGGAATGAAGTGGAGGTCCTTGTCAACAGAGCAGCCCTAAACTTTGGGGTGCTTGTGTCTTGCTGATTTTTAATTTTCCCAATTTATAACCCCATGAGTGGAAGTGCCCTATGCTCTCTAAGCTTTGTTTTTTAGATTTTTCAGGACTCACCGTACGCTTCTCCAGAGTGGCTGTTGGCAATTTACATCCCGCCCATCAGTGTAGCAAGGCTCCCATTTCTCCATGGCCTGTCCTGCATTTCTGGTTTTGACACTTTTTTCAGCATGGCCTTTTTAACCGATGGGAAGCGAGACATCTTTGTAGCGCTGATTTGCCTTTCCAGGTTGCTTGGTTGGCCAAAAAGGGCGTATGCGTTTTTTCCTGAATATATTCAGGAAAAAACGCATACGCCCTTTTTGGCCAAGGGCATCATTGTCAACGTTTTGCCGCTTTTCATGTGCTTTAAAGGCGATTCGAATCTACCTCCTGAAATCTGTTTCCTGCAATTCTGCCTTGATTTCAAATCCTCTTCTTTGCCTTCCCTCAATATATTTGTGGACGAGAGTTATCATTTATAACTCTGCAGGTTTGTGAATTGCAGTGCCCTGAACCTACATTTTACAACTCGCTTTTTAGGGAGCTGGCCACAAAAGCGCAGGATGCCTTCAGGCCCTGTTCTGGTTCCGGGGGCAGGCTGAGCCTGTGGTTAATTCTTCTTCCTGATGGGAAAATAGCGTGACCTGTGCCTGTCGCAACACCAAGAGCCAGTCTCTCATTGGTTCCACGTCTTCCCGTTCACACTCAGGACAAATTGCAACCTGTACGGAGCAGGAGGTTAAAGGTGCTGATGCTCCAAGTAGGGAGATTGCTAGTAAAGCGGCTGGAATGGCGAACCCGGGCACAAGGAGATTAGAAATGAGGTGCGTTTTAGAAACCTTTCCCCATCACACGGTGTACCATCTTCTGGGTTTCTCATGCATGTTTCCGATGTAGGAAGATGCCCTTGAACCTGGAGATTTGGGACCCATGCGATGGGTACCACACAATATTACTTTAAAGGGGCTGCGTTTGCTCACCCAACCTCACCAAACCTCTCAGCCGCAACAGTGTCCACCCTTATGTCTCATCCAGCTGTGGGTCTAGATATGGTCAATCCAGGTTGCATCACAGCCCCTGAACGCATTGTGTAAGAATTTCGCTCTCTTTCACTGTCTTTGTTTCATGGGTTTTTCAAAGTAATTTATTTTTATAATGGGGTTTAGCTGCTTTTCACTGCTGTGTTTATGCCGCTTTACACCCACTTGACACACTAACAGAGAGATATCAATACATAGCTTTTAAGATTATTACTAGTCAGATATATTCTTGTGCGGTGAATAGGGCGTGTTGAGTCCAGTTCTCTGAGCAAGGAGTAGGTCTTGTCTATTACATATTGGGTTTATGGAACGGTATCTGAGCTAATTTGAAACCCTTGTTTTATGTATCACCCCACCTCACCTTTCCCGTTAAGCAGCCATAGTGTGTTTTCTGCATGTGTGACTCTGTTCTGTTTTGTAATTCAGTTCAAGTGTAACGGTTTTTACATTCCCTCTATAAGTGATACCTTATGAGAAGTGTCCTTTTCTGTGTGACTTATTTCACTTAGAGTCGTCGTACCTAAATCCACTCATCATGCTGCTACTAGCCTTATGACATTGATTTCACGGCTGAGTGATATTCCATTGTACATAAGGACCACAACTTCTTTATCCATTTTTCTCTTTCCTGGGATATTGAAGGTGGAATGAAGTGGAGGTCCTTGTCAACAGAGCAGCCCTAAACTTTGGGGTGCTTGTGTCTTGCTGATTTTTAATTTTCCCAATTTATACCCCCATGAGTGGAAGTGCCCTATGCTCTCTAAGCTTTGCTTTTTAGACGTTTCAGGACTCACCGAACACTTCTCCAGAGTGGCTGTTGACAATTTACATCCCGCCCATCAGTGTAGCAAGGCTCCCATTTCTCCATGGCCTGTCCTGCATTTTTGGTTTTGAGACTTTTTTCAGCATGGCCCTTTTGACCGATGGGAAGCGAGACATCTTTGTAGCGCTGATTTGCCTTTCCAGGTTGCTTGGTTGGCCAAAAAGGGCGTATGCGTTTTTTCCTGAATATATTCAGGAAAAAACGCATACGCCCTTTTTGGCCAAGGGCATCATTGTCAACGTTTTGCCGCTTTTCATGTGCTTTAAAGGCGATTCGAATCTACCTCCTGAAATCTGTTTCCTGCAATTCTGCCTTGATTTCAAATCCTCTTCTTTGCCTTCCCTCAATATATTGGTGGACGAGAGTTATCATTTATAACTCTGCAGGTTTGTGAATTGCAGTGCCCTGAACCTCCATTTTACAACTCGCTTTTTAGGGAGCTGGCCGCAAAAGCGCAGGATGCCTTCAGGCCCTGTTCTGGTTCCGGGGGCAGGCTGAGCCTGTGGTTAATTCTTCTTCCTGATGGGAAAATAGAGTGACCTGTGCCTGTCCCAACACCAAGAGCTAGTCTCTCATTGGTTCCACGTCTTCCCGTTCACCCTCAGGACAAATTGCAACCTGCACGGAGCAGGAGCTTAAAGGTGCTGATGCTCCAAGTAGGGAGATTGCTAGTAAAGCGGCTGGAATAGCGAACCCGGGCGCAAGGAGATGAGAAATGAGGTGCGTTTTAGAAACCTTTCCACATCACACGGTGTACCATCTTCTGGGTTTCTCATGCATGTTTTCGATGTAGGAAGATGCCCTTGAACCTGGAGATTTGGGACCCATGCGATGGGTACCACGCAGTATTAGTTGAAAGGGTCTGCGTTTGCTCACCCAACCTCACCAAACCTCTCAGCCCCAAGAGTGTCCACCCTTATGTCTCATCCAGCTGTGGGTCTAGATATGGTCAATCCAGGTTGCATCACAGCCCGTGAACGCATTGTGTAAGAATTTCTATCTCTTTCACTGTCTTTGTTTCATGGGTTTTTCAAAGTAATTTATTTTTATAATGGGGTTTAGCTGCTTTTCACTGCTGTGTTTATGCCACTTTACACCCACTTGACACACTAACAGAGAGATATCAATACATAGGTTTTAAGATTATTACTAGTCAGATATATTCTTGTGCGGTGAATAGGGCGTGTTGAGTCCAGTTCTCTGAGCAAGGAGTAGGTCTTGTCTATTACATATTGGGTTTATGGAACGGTATCTGAGCTAATTTGAAACCCTTGTTTTATGTATCACCCCACCTCACCTTTCCCGTTAAGCAGCCATAGTGTGTTTTCTGCATGTGTGACTCTGTTCTGTTTTGTAATTCAGTTCAAGTGTAACGGTTTTTACATTCCCTCTATAAGTGATACCTTATGAGAAGTGTCCTTTTCTGTTTGACTTATTTCACTTAGAATCGTCGTACCTAAATCCACTCATCATGCTGCTACTAGCCTTATGACATTGATTTCATGGCTGAGGGATATTCCATTGTACATAAGGACCACAACTTCTTTATCCATTTTTCTCTTTCCTGGGATATTGAAGGTGGAATGAAGTGGAGGTCCTTGTCAACAGAGCAGCCCTAAACTTTGGGGTGCTTGTGTCTTGCTGATTTTTCATTTTCCCAATTTATACCCCCATGAGTGGAAGTGCCCTATGCTCTCTAAGCTGTGTTTTTTAGATGTTTCAGGACACACCGTACGCTTCTCCAGAGTGGCTGTTGGCAATTTACATCCCGCCCATCAGTGTAGCAAGGCTCCCATTTCTCCATGGCATGTCCTGCATTTCTGGTTTTGACAGTTTTTTCAGCATGGGCCTTTTGACCGATGGGAAGCGAGACTTCTTTGTAGCACTGATTTGCCTTTCCAGGTTGCTTGCTTGGCCAAAAAGGGCGTATGCGTTTTTTCCTGAATATATTCAGGAAAAAACGCATACGCCCTTTTTGGCCAAGGGCATCATTGTCAACGTTTTGCCGCTTTTCATGTGCTTTAAAGGCGATTCGAATCTACCTCCTGAAATCTGTTTCCTGCAATTCTGCCTTGATTTCAAATCCTCTTCTTTGCCTTCCCTCAATATATTTGTGGACGAGAGTTATCATTTATAAGTCTGCAGTTTTGTGAATTGCAGTGCCCTGAACCTCCATTTTACAACTCGCTTTTTAGGGAGCTGGCCGCAATAGCGCAGGATGGCTTCAGGCCCTGTTCTGGTTCCGGGTGGCAGGCTTGAGCCTGTGGTTAATTCTTCTTCCTGATAGGAAAATAGAGTGACCTGTGCCTGTCCCAACACCAAGAGCTAGTCTCTCATTGGTTCCACGTCTTCCCGTTCATCCTCAGGACAAATTGCAACCTGTACGGAACAGGAGGTTAAAGGTGATGATGCTCCAAGGAGGGAGATTGCTAGTAAAGTGGCTGGAATGGCGAACCCGAGCACAAGGAGATGAGAAATGAGGTGCGTTTTAGAAACCTTTCCCCATCACACGGTGTACCATCTTCTGGGTACCTCATGCATGTTTTCGATGTAGGAAGGTGCCCTTGAACCTGGAGATTTGGGACCCATGCGATGGGTACCACACAGTATTACTTTAAAGGGTCTGCGTTTGCTCACCCAACCTCACCAAACCTCTCAGCCCCAAGAGTGTCCACCCTTATGTCTCATCCAGCTGTGGGTCTAGATATGGTCAATCCAGGTTGCATCACAGCCCCTGAACGCATTGTGTAAGAATTTCGCTCTCTTTCACTGTCTTTGTTTCATGGGTTTTTCAAAGTAATTTATTTTTATAATGGGGTTTAGCTGCTTTTCACTGCTGTGTTTATGCCGCTTTACACCCACTTGACACACTAACAGAGAGATATCAATACATAGGTTTTAAGAGTATTACTAGTCAAATATATTCTTGTGCGGTGAATAGGGCGTGTTGAGTCCAGTTCTCTGAGCAAGGAGTAGGTCTTGTCTATTACATATTGGGTTTATGGAATGGTATCTGAGCTAATTTGAAAACCTTGTTTTATGTATCACCCCACCTCACCTTTCCCGTTAAGCAGCCATAGTGTGTTTTCTGCATGTGTGACTCTGTTCTGTTTTGTAATTCAGTTCAAGTGTAACGGTTTTTACATTCCCTCTATAAGTGATACCTTATGAGAAGTGTCCTTTTCTGTGTGAGTTATTTCACTTAGAATCGTCGTACCTAAATCCACTCATCATGCTGCTACTAGCCTTATGACATTGCTTTCATGGCTGAATGATATTCCATTGTACATAAGGACCACAACTTCTTTATCCATTTTTCTCTTTCCTGGGATATTGAAGGTGGAATGAAGTGGAGGTCCTTGTCAACAGAGCAGCCCTAAACTTTGGGGTGCTTGTGTCTTGCTGATTTTTAATTTTCCCAATTTATAACCCCATGAGTGGAAGTGCCCTATGCTCTCTAAGCTTTGTTTTTTATATTTTTCAGGACTCACCGTACGCTTCTCCAGAGTGGCTGTTGGCAATTTACATCCCGCCCATCAGTGTAGCAAGGCTCCCATTTCTCCATGGCCTGTCCTGCATTTCTGGTTTTGACACTTTTTTCAGCATGGCCTTTTTAACCGATGGGAAGCGAGACATCTTTGTAGCGCTGATTTGCCTTTCCAGGTTGCTTGGTTGGCCAAAAAGGGCGTATGCGTTTTTTCCTGAATATATTCAGGAAAAAACGCATACGCCCTTTTTGGCCAAGGGCATCATTGTCAACGTTTTGCCGCTTTTCATGTGCTTTAAAGGCGATTCGAATCTACCTCCTGAAATCTGTTTCCTGCAATTCTGCCTTGATTTCAAATCCTCTTCTTTGCCTTCCCTCAATATATTTGTGGACGAGAGTTATCATTTATAACTCTGCAGGTTTGTGAATTGCAGTGCCCTGAACCTACATTTTACAACTCGCTTTTTAGGGAGCTGGCCACAAAAGCGCAGGATGCCTTCAGGCCCTGTTCTGGTTCCGGGGGCAGGCTGAGCCTGTGGTTAATTCTTCTTCCTGATGGGAAAATAGCGTGACCTGTGCCTGTCCCAACACCAAGAGCCAGTCTCTCATTGGTTCCACGTCTTCCCGTTCACACTCAGGACAAATTGCAACCTGTACGGAGCAGGAGGTTAAAGGTGCTGATGCTCCAAGTAGGGAGATTGCTAGTAAAGCGGCTGGAATGGCGAACCCGGGCACAAGGAGATTAGAAATGAGGTGCGTTTTAGAAACCTTTCCCCATCACACGGTGTACCATCTTCTGGGTTTCTCATGCATGTTTCCGATGTAGGAAGATGCCCTTGAACCTGGAGATTTGGGACCCATGCGATGGGTACCACACAATATTACTTTAAAGGGGCTGCGTTTGCTCACCCAACCTCACCAAACCTCTCAGCCGCAACAGTGTCCACCCTTATGTCTCATCCAGCTGTGGGTCTAGATATGGTCAATCCAGGTTGCATCACAGCCCCTGAACGCATTGTGTAAGAATTTCGCTCTCTTTCACTGTCTTTGTTTCATGGGTTTTTCAAAGTAATTTATTTTTATAATGGGGTTTAGCTGCTTTTCACTGCTGTGTTTATGCCGCTTTACACCCACTTGACACACTAACAGAGAGATATCAATACATAGCTTTTAAGATTATTACTAGTCAGATATATTCTTGTGCGGTGAATAGGGCGTGTTGAGTCCAGTTCTCTGAGCAAGGAGTAGGTCTTGTCTATTACATATTGGGTTTATGGAACGGTATCTGAGCTAATTTGAAACCCTTGTTTTATGTATCACCCCACCTCACCTTTCCCGTTAAGCAGCCATAGTGTGTTTTCTGCATGTGTGACTCTGTTCTGTTTTGTAATTCAGTTCAAGTGTAACGGTTTTTACATTCCCTCTATAAGTGATACCTTATGAGAAGCGTCCTTTTCTGTGTGACTTATTTCACTTAGAATCGTCGTACCTAAATCCACTCATCATGCTGCTACTAGCCTTATGATATTGATTTCATGGCTGAGTGATATTCCATTGTACATAAGGACCACAACTTCTTTATCCATTTTTCTCTTTCCTGGGATATTGAAGGTGGAATGAAGTGGAGGTCCTTGTCAACAGAGCAGCCCTAAACTTTGGGGTGCTTGTGTCTTGCTGATTTTTCATTTTCCCAATTTATACCCCCATGAGTGGAAGTGCCCTATGCTCTCTAAGCTTTGCTTTTTAGACGTTTCAGGACTCACCGTACACTTCTCCAGAGTGGCTGTTGACAATTTACATCCCGCCCATCAGTGTAGCAAGGCTCCCATTTCTCCATGGCCTGTCCTGCATTTTTGGTTTTGAGACTTTTTTCAGCATGGCCCTTTTGACCGATGGGAAGCGAGACATCTTTGTAGCGCTGATTTGCCTTTCCAGGTTGCTTGGTTGGCCAAAAAGGGCGTATGCGTTTTTTCCTGAATATATTCAGGAAAAAACGCATACGCCCTTTTTGGCCAAGGGCATCATTGTCAACGTTTTGCCGCTTTTCATGTGCTTTAAAGGCGATTCGAATCTACCTCCTGAAATCTGTTTCCTGCAATTCTGCCTTGATTTCAAATCCTCTTCTTTGCCTTCCCTCAATATATTTGTGGACGAGAGTTATCATTTATAACTCTGCAGGTTTGTGAATTGCAGTGCCCTGAACCTCCATTTTACAACTCGCTTTTTAGGGAGCTGGCCGCAAAAGCGCAGGATGCCTTCAGGCCCTGTTCTGGTTCCGGGGGCAGGCTGAGCCTGTGGTTAATTCTTCTTCCTGATGGGAAAATAGAGTGACCTGTGCCTGTCCCAAAACCAAGAGCTAGTCTCTCATTGGTTCCACGTCTTCCAGTTCATCCTCAGGACAAATTGCAACCTGTACGGAACAGGATGTTAAAGGTGCTGATGCTCCAAGTAGGGAGATTGCTAGTAAAGCGGCTGGAATAGCGAACCCGGCCACCAGGAGATGAGAAATGAGGTGCGTTTTAGAAACCTTTCCACATCACACGGTGTACCATCTTCTGGGTTTCTCATGCATGTTTTCGATGTAGGAAGATGCCCTTGAACCTGGAGATTTGGGACCCATGCGATGGGTACCATGCAGTATTACTGTAAAGGGTCTGCGTTTGCTCACCCAACCTCACCAAACCTCTCAGCCCCAAGAGTGTCCACCCTTATGTCTCATCCAGCTGTGGGTCTAGATATGGTCAATCCAGGTTGCATCACAGCCCCTGAACGAATTGTGTAAGAATTTCGCTCTCTTTCACTGTCTTTGTTTCATGGGTTATTCAAAGTAATTTATTTTTATAATGGGGTTTAGCTGCTTTTCACTTCTGTGTTTATGCCGCTTTACACCCACTTGACACACTAACAGAGAGATATCTATACATAGGTTTTAAGATTATTACTAGTCAGATATATTCTTGTGCGGTGAATATGGCGTGTTGAGTCCAGTTCTCTGAGCAAGGAGTAGGTCTTGTCTATTACATATTGGTTTTATGGAACGGTATCTGAGCTAATTTGAAACCCTTGTTTTATGTATCACCCCACCTCACCTTTCCCGTTAAGCAGCCATAGTGTGTTTTCTGCATGTGTGACTCTGTTCTGTTTTGTAATTCAGTTCAAGTGTAACGGTTTTTACATTCCCTCTATCAGTGATACCTTATGAGAAGTGTCCTTTTCTGTGTGACTTATTTCACTTAGAATCGTCGTACCTAAATCCACTCATCATGCTGCTACTAGCTTTATGACATTGATTTCATGGCTGAGTGATATTCCATTGTACATAAGGACCACAACTTCTTTATCCATTTTTCTCTTTCCTGGGATATTGAAGGTGGAATGAAGTGGAGGTCCTTGTCAACAGAGCAGCCCTAAACTTTGGGGTGCTTGTGTCTTGCTGATTTTTAATTTTCCCAATTTATACCCCCATGAGTGGAAGTGCCCTATGCTCTCTAAGCTTTGCTTTTTAGACGTTTCAGGACTCACCGTACGCTTCTCCAGAGTGGCTGTTGACAATTTACATCCCGCCCATCAGTGTAGCAAGGCTCCCATTTCTCCATGGCCTGTCCTGCATTTCTGGTTTTGACACTTTTTTCAGCATGGCCCTTTTGACCGATGGGAAGCGAGACATCTTTGTAGCGCTGATTTGCCTTTCCAGGTTGCTTGGTTGGCCAAAAAGGGCGTATGCGTTTTTTCCTGAATATATTCAGGAAAAAACGCATACGCCCTTTTTGGCCAAGGGCATCATTGTCAACGTTTTGCCGCTTTTCATGTGCTTTAAAGGCGATTCAAATCTACCTCCTGAAATCTGTTTCCTGCAATTCTGCCTTGATTTCAAATCCTCTTCTTTGCCTTCCCTCAATATATTTGTGGACGAGAGTTATCATTTATAACTCTGCAGGTTTGTGAATTGCAGTGCCCTGAACCTCCATTTTACAACTCGCGTTTTTGGGAGATGGCCGCAAAAGCGCACGATGGCTTCAGGCCCTGTTCTTATTCCGGGGGGCAGGCTGAGCCTGTGGTTAATTCTTCTTCCTGATGGGAAAATAGAGTGACCTGTGCCTGTCCCAACACCAAGAGATAGTCTCTCATTGGTTTCACGTCTTCCCGTTCATCCTCAGGACAAATTGCAACCTGTACGGAACAGGAGGTTAAAGGTGATGATGCTCCAAGGAGGGAGATTGCTAGTAAAGTGGCTGGAATGGCGAACCCGAGCACAAGGAGATGAGAAATGAGGTGCGTTTTAGAAACCTTTCCCCATCACACGGTGTACCATCTTCTGGGTTTCTCATGCATGTTTTCGATGTAGGAAGATGCCCTTGAACCTGGATATTTGGGACCCATGCGATGGGTACCACGCAGTATTACTTTAAAGGGGCTGCGTTTGCTCACCCAACCTCACCAAACCTCTCAGCCGCAACAGTGTCCACCCTTATGTCTCATCCAGCTGTGGGTCTAGATATGGTCAATCCAGGTTGCATCACAGCCCCTGAACGCATTGTGTAAGAATTTCGCTCTCTTTCACTGTCTTTGTTTCATGGGTTTTTCAAAGTAATTTATTTTTATAATGGGGTTTAGCTGCTTTTCACTGCTGTGTTTATGCCGCTTTACACCCACTTGACACACTAACAGAGAGATATCAATACATAGCTTTTAAGATTATTACTAGTCAGATATATTCTTGTGCGGTGAATAGGGCGTGTTGAGTCCAGTTCTCTGAGCAAGGAGTAGGTCTTGTCTATTACATATTGGGTTTATGGAACGGTATCTGAGCTAATTTGAAACCCTTGTTTTATGTATCACCCCACCTCACCTTTCCCGTTAAGCAGCCATAGTGTGTTTTCTGCATGTGTGACTCTGTTCTGTTTTGTAATTCAGTTCAAGTGTAACGGTTTTTACATTCCCTCTATAAGTGATACCTTATGAGAAGTGTCCTTTTCTGTGTGACTTATTTCACTTAGAGTCGTCGTACCTAAATCCACTCATCATGCTGCTACTAGCCTTATGACATTGATTTCACGGCTGAGTGATATTCCATTGTACATAAGGACCACAACTTCTTTATCCATTTTTCTCTTTCCTGGGATATTGAAGGTGGAATGAAGTGGAGGTCCTTGTCAACAGAGCAGCCCTAAACTTTGGGGTGCTTGTGTCTTGCTGATTTTTAATTTTCCCAATTTATACCCCCATGAGTGGAAGTGCCCTATGCTCTCTAAGCTTTGCTTTTTAGACGTTTCAGGACTCACCGAACACTTCTCCAGAGTGGCTGTTGACAATTTACATCCCGCCCATCAGTGTAGCAAGGCTCCCATTTCTCCATGGCCTGTCCTGCATTTTTGGTTTTGAGACTTTTTTCAGCATGGCCCTTTTGACCGATGGGAAGCAAGACATCTTTGTAGCGCTGATTTGCCTTTCCAGGTTGCTTGGTTGGCCAAAAAGGGCGTATGCGTTTTTTCCTGAATATATTCAGGAAAAAACGCATACGCCCTTTTTGGCCAAGGGCATCATTGTCAACGTTTTGCCGCTTTTCATGTGCTTTAAAGGCGATTCGAATCTACCTCCTGAAATCTGTTTCCTGCAATTCTGCCTTGATTTCAAATCCTCTTCTTTGTCTTCCCTCAATATATTGGTGGACGAGAGTTATCATTTATAACTCTGCAGGTTTGTGAATTGCAGTGCCCTGAACCTCCATTTTACAACTCGCTTTTTAGGGAGCTGGCCGCAAAAGCGCAGGATGCCTTCAGGCCCTGTTCTGGTTCCGGGGGCAGGCTGAGCCTGTGGTTAATTCTTCTTCCTGATGGGAAAATAGAGTGACCTGTGCCTGTCCCAACACCAAGAGCTAGTCTCTCATTGGTTCCACGTCTTCCCGTTCACCCTCAGGACAAATTGCAACCTGCACGGAGCAGGAGCTTAAAGGTGCTGATGCTCCAAGTAGGGAGATTGCTAGTAAAGCGGCTGGAATAGCGAACCCGGGCGCAAGGAGATGAGAAATGAGGTGCGTTTTAGAAACCTTTCCACATCACACGGTGTACCATCTTCTGGGTTTCTCATGCATGTTTTCGATGTAGGAAGATGCCCTTGAACCTGGAGATTTGGGACCCATGCGATGGGTACCACGCAGTATTAGTTGAAAGGGTCTGCGTTTGCTCACCCAACCTCACCAAACCTCTCAGCCCCAAGAGTGTCCACCCTTATGTCTCATCCAGCTGTGGGTCTAGATATGGTCAATCCAGGTTGCATCACAGCCCGTGAACGCATTGTGTAAGAATTTCTATCTCTTTCACTGTCTTTGTTTCATGGGTTTTTCAAAGTAATTTATTTTTATAATGGGGTTTAGCTGCTTTTCACTGCTGTGTTTATGCCACTTTACACCCACTTGACACACTAACAGAGAGATATCAATACATAGGTTTTAAGATTATTACTAGTCAGATATATTCTTGTGCGGTGAATAGGGCGTGTTGAGTCCAGTTCTCTGAGCAAGGAGTAGGTCTTGTCTATTACATATTGGGTTTATGGAACGGTATCTGAGCTAATTTGAAACCCTTGTTTTATGTATCACCCCACCTCACCTTTCCCGTTAAGCAGCCATAGTGTGTTTTCTGCATGTGTGACTCTGTTCTGTTTTGTAATTCAGTTCAAGTGTAACGGTTTTTACATTCCCTCTATAAGTGATACCTTATGAGAAGTGTCCTTTTCTGTTTGACTTATTTCACTTAGAATCGTCGTACCTAAATCCACTCATCATGCTGCTACTAGCCTTATGACATTGATTTCATGGCTGAGGGATATTCCATTGTACATAAGGACCACAACTTCTTTATCCATTTTTCTCTTTCCTGGGATATTGAAGGTGGAATGAAGTGGAGGTCCTTGTCAACAGAGCAGCCCTAAACTTTGGGGTGCTTGTGTCTTGCTGATTTTTCATTTTCCCAATTTATACCCCCATGAGTGGAAGTGCCCTATGCTCTCTAAGCTGTGTTTTTTAGATGTTTCAGGACACACCGTACGCTTCTCCAGAGTGGCTGTTGGCAATTTACATCCCGCCCATCAGTGTAGCAAGGCTCCCATTTCTCCATGGCATGTCCTGCATTTCTGGTTTTGACAGTTTTTTCAGCATGGGCCTTTTGACCGATGGGAAGCGAGACTTCTTTGTAGCACTGATTTGCCTTTCCAGGTTGCTTGCTTGGCCAAAAAGGGCGTATGCGTTTTTTCCTGAATATATTCAGGAAAAAACGCATACGCCCTTTTTGGCCAAGGGCATCATTGTCAACGTTTTGCCGCTTTTCATGTGCTTTAAAGGCGATTCGAATCTACCTCCTGAAATCTGTTTCCTGCAATTCTGCCTTGATTTCAAATCCTCTTCTTTGCCTTCCCTCAATATATTTGTGGACGAGAGTTATCATTTATAAGTCTGCAGTTTTGTGAATTGCAGTGCCCTGAACCTCCATTTTACAACTCGCTTTTTAGGGAGCTGGCCGCAATAGCGCAGGATGGCTTCAGGCCCTGTTCTGGTTCCGGGTGGCAGGCTGAGCCTGTGGTTAATTCTTCTTCCTGATAGGAAAATAGAGTGACCTGTGCCTGTCCCAACACCAAGAGCTAGTCTCTCATTGGTTCCACGTCTTCCCGTTCATCCTCAGGACAAATTGCAACCTGTACGGAACAGGAGGTTAAAGGTGATGATGCTCCAAGGAGGGAGATTGCTAGTAAAGTGGCTGGAATGGCGAACCCGAGCACAAGGAGATGAGAAATGAGGTGCGTTTTAGAAACCTTTCCCCATCACACGGTGTACCATCTTCTGGGTACCTCATGCATGTTTTCGATGTAGGAAGGTGCCCTTGAACCTGGAGATTTGGGACCCATGCGATGGGTACCACACAGTATTACTTTAAAGGGTCTGCGTTTGCTCACCCAACCTCACCAAACCTCTCAGCCCCAAGAGTGTCCACCCTTATGTCTCATCCAGCTGTGGGTCTAGATATGGTCAATCCAGGTTGCATCACAGCCCCTGAACGCATTGTGTAAGAATTTCGCTCTCTTTCACTGTCTTTGTTTCATGGGTTTTTCAAAGTAATTTATTTTTATAATGGGGTTTAGCTGCTTTTCACTGCTGTGTTTATGCCGCTTTACACCCACTTGACACACTAACAGAGAGATATCAATATATAGGTTTTAAGAGTATTACTAGTCAAATATATTCTTGTGCGGTGAATAGGGCGTGTTGAGTCCAGTTCTCTGAGCAAGGAGTAGGTCTTGTCTATTACATATTGGGTTTATGGAATGGTATCTGAGCTAATTTGAAAACCTTGTTTTATGTATCACCCCACCTCACCTTTCCCGTTAAGCAGCCATAGTGTGTTTTCTGCATGTGTGACTCTGTTCTGTTTTGTAATTCAGTTCAAGTGTAACGGTTTTTACATTCCCTCTATAAGTGATACCTTATGAGAAGTGTCCTTTTCTGTGTGACTTATTTCACTTAGAATCGTCGTACCTAAATCCACTCATCATGCTGCTACTAGCCTTATGACATTGCTTTCATGGCTGAATGATATTCCATTGTACATAAGGACCACAACTTCTTTATCCATTTTTCTCTTTCCTGGGATATTGAAGGTGGAATGAAGTGGAGGTCCTTGTCAACAGAGCAGCCCTAAACTTTGGGGTGCTTGTGTCTTGCTGATTTTTAATTTTCCCAATTTATAACCCCATGAGTGGAAGTGCCCTATGCTCTCTAAGCTTTGTTTTTTAGATTTTTCAGGACTCACCGTACGCTTCTCCAGAGTGGCTGTTGGCAATTTACATCCCGCCCATCAGTGTAGCAAGGCTCCCATTTCTCCATGGCCTGTCCTGCATTTCTGGTTTTGACACTTTTTTCAGCATGGCCTTTTTAACCGATGGGAAGCGAGACATCTTTGTAGCGCTGATTTGCCTTTCCAGGTTGCTTGGTTGGCCAAAAAGGGCGTATGCGTTTTTTCCTGAATATATTCAGGAAAAAACGCATACGCCCTTTTTGGCCAAGGGCATCATTGTCAACGTTTTGCCGCTTTTCATGTGCTTTAAAGGCGATTCGAATCTACCTCCTGAAATCTGTTTCCTGCAATTCTGCCTTGATTTCAAATCCTCTTCTTTGCCTTCCCTCAATATATTTGTGGACGAGAGTTATCATTTATAACTCTGCAGGTTTGTGAATTGCAGTGCCCTGAACCTCCATTTTACAACTCGCTTTTTAGGGAGCTGGCCACAAAAGCGCAGGATGCCTTCAGGCCCTGTTCTGGTTCCGGGGGCAGGCTGAGCCTGTGGTTAATTCTTCTTCCTGATGGGAAAATAGAGTGACCTGTGCCTGTCCCAACACCAAGAGCCAGTCTCTCATTGGTTCCACGTCTTCCCGTTCACACTCAGGACAAATTGCAACCTGTACGGAGCAGGAGGTTAAAGGTGCTGATGCTCCAAGTAGGGAGATTGCTAGTAAAGCGGCTGGAATGGCGAACCCGGGCACAAGGAGATTAGAAATGAGGTGCGTTTTAGAAACCTTTCCCCATCACACGGTGTACCATCTTCTGGGTTTCTCATGCATGTTTTCGATGTAGGAAGATGCCCTTGAACCTGGTGATTTGGGACCCATGCGATGGGTACCACGCAGTATTACTTTAAAGGGGCTGCGTTTGCTCACCCAACCTCACCAAACCTCTCAGCCGCAACAGTGTCCACCCTTATGTCTCATCCAGCTGTGGGTCTAGATATGGTCAATCCAGGTTGCATCACAGCCCCTGAACGCATTGTGTAAGAATTTCGCTCTCTTTCACTGTCTTTGTTTCATGGGTTTTTCAAAGTAATTTATTTTTATAATGGGGTTTAGCTGCTTTTCACTGCTGTGTTTATGCCGCTTTACACCCACTTCACACACTAACAGAGAGATATCAATACATAGCTTTTAAGATTATTACTAGTCAGATATATTCTTGTGCGGTGAATAGGGCGTGTTGAGTCCAGTTCTCTGAGCAAGGAGTAGGTCTTGTCTATTACATATTGGGTTTATGGAACGGTATCTGAGCTAATTTGAAACCCTTGTTTTATGTATCACCCCACCTCACCTTTCCCGTTAAGCAGCCATAGTGTGTTTTCTGCATGTGTGACTCTGTTCTGTTTTGTAATTCAGTTCAAGTGTAACGGTTTTTACATTCCCTCTATAAGTGATACCTTCTGAGAAGTGTCCTTTTCTGTGTGACTTATTTCACTTAGAGTCGTCGTACCTAAATCCACTCATCATGCTGCTACTAGCCTTATGACATTGATTTCACGGCTGAGTGATATTCCATTGTACATAAGGACCACAACTTCTTTATCCATTTTTCTCTTTCCTGGGATATTGAAGGTGGAATGAAGTGGAGGTCCTTGTCAACAGAGCAGCCCTAAACTTTGGGGTGCTTGTGTCTTGCTGATTTTTAATTTTCCCAATTTATACCCCCATGAGTGGAAGTGCCCTATGCTCTCTAAGCTTTGCTTTTTAGACGTTTCAGGACTCACCGAACACTTCTCCAGAGTGGCTGTTGACAATTTACATCCCGCCCATCAGTGTAGCAAGGCTCCCATTTCTCCATGGCCTGTCCTGCATTTTTGGTTTTGAGACTTTTTTCAGCATGGCCCTTTTGACCGATGGGAAGCGAGACATCTTTGTAGCGCTGATTTGCCTTTCCAGGTTGCTTGGTTGGCCAAAAAGGGCGTATGCGTTTTTTCCTGAATATATTCAGGAAAAAACGCATACGCCCTTTTTGGCCAAGGGCATCATTGTCAACGTTTTGCCGCTTTTCATGTGCTTTAAAGGCGATTCGAATCTACCTCCTGAAATCTGTTTCCTGCAATTCTGCCTTGATTTCAAATCCTCTTCTTTGCCTTCCCTCAATATATTGGTGGACGAGAGTTATCATTTATAACTCTGCAGGTTTGTGAATTGCAGTGCCCTGAACCTCCATTTTACAACTCGCTTTTTAGGGAGCTGGCCGCAAAAGCGCAGGATGCCTTCAGGCCCTGTTCTGGTTCCGGGGGCAGGCTGAGCCTGTGGTTAATTCTTCTTCCTGATGGGAAAATAGAGTGACCTGTGCCTGTCCCAACACCAAGAGCTAGTCTCTCATTGGTTCCACGTCTTCCCGTTCACCCTCAGGACAAATTGCAACCTGCACGGAGCAGGAGCTTAAAGGTGCTGATGCTCCAAGTAGGGAGATTGCTAGTAAAGCGGCTGGAATAGCGAACCCGGGCGCAAGGAGATGAGAAATGAGGTGCGTTTTAGAAACCTTTCCACATCACACGGTGTACCATCTTCTGGGTTTCTCATGCATGTTTTCGATGTAGGAAGATGCCCTTGAACCTGGAGATTTGGGACCCATGCGATGGGTACCACGCAGTATTAGTTGAAAGGGTCTGCGTTTGCTCACCCAACCTCACCAAACCTCTCAGCCCCAAGAGTGTCCACCCTTATGTCTCATCCAGCTGTGGGTCTAGATATGGTCAATCCAGGTTGCATCACAGCCCGTGAACGCATTGTGTAAGAATTTCTATCTCTTTCACTGTCTTTGTTTCATGGGTTTTTCAAAGTAATTTATTTTTATAATGGGGTTTAGCTGCTTTTCACTGCTGTGTTTATGCCACTTTACACCCACTTGACACACTAACAGAGAGATATCAATACATAGGTTTTAAGATTATTACTAGTCAGATATATTCTTGTGCGGTGAATAGGGCGTGTTGAGTCCAGTTCTCTGAGCAAGGAGTAGGTCTTGTCTATTACATATTGGGTTTATGGAACGGTATCTGAGCTAATTTGAAACCCTTGTTTTATGTATCACCCCACCTCACCTTTCCCGTTAAGCAGCCATAGTGTGTTTTCTGCATGTGTGACTCTGTTCTGTTTTGTAATTCAGTTCAAGTGTAACGGTTTTTACATTCCCTCTATAAGTGATACCTTATGAGAAGTGTCCTTTTCTGTGTGACTTATTTCACTTAGAATCGTCGTACCTAAATCCACTCATCATGCTGCTACTAGCCTTATGACATTGATTTCATGGCTGAGTGATATTCCATTGTACATAAGGACCACAACTTCTTTATCCATTTTTCTCTTTCCTGGGATATTGAAGGTGGAATGAAGTGGAGGTCCTTGTCAACAGAGCAGCCCTAAACTTTGGGGTGCTTGTGTCTTGCTGATTTTTCATTTTCCCAATTTATACCCCCATGAGTGGAAGTGCCCTATGCTCTCTAAGCTGTGTTTTTTAGATGTTTCAGGACACACCGTACGCTTCTCCAGAGTGGCTGTTGGCAATTTACATCCCGCCCATCAGTGTAGCAAGGCTCCCATTTCTCCATGGCATGTCCTGCATTTCTGGTTTTGACAGTTTTTTCAGCATGGGCCTTTTGACCGATGGGAAGCGAGACTTCTTTGTAGCACTGATTTGCCTTTCCAGGTTGCTTGCTTGGCCAAAAAGGGCGTATGCGTTTTTTCCTGAATATATTCAGGAAAAAACGCATACGCCCTTTTTGGCCAAGGGCATCATTGTCAACGTTTTTCCGCTTTTCATGTGCTTTAAAGGCGATTCGAATCTACCTCCTGAAATCTGTTTCCTGCAATTCTGCCTTGATTTCAAATCCTCTTCTTTGCCTTCCCTCAATATATTTGTGGACGAGAGTTATCATTTATAAGTCTGCAGTTTTGTGAATTGCAGTGCCCTGAACCTCCATTTTACAACTCGCTTTTTAGGGAGCTGGCCGCAATAGCGCAGGATGGCTTCAGGCCCTGTTCTGGTTCCGGGTGGCAGGCTGAGCCTGTGGTTAATTCTTCTTCCTGATAGGAAAATAGAGTGACCTGTGCCTGTCCCAACACCAAGAGCTAGTCTCTCATTGGTTCCACGTCTTCCCGTTCATCCTCAGGACAAATTGCAACCTGTACGGAACAGGAGGTTAAAGGTGATGATGCTCCAAGGAGGGAGATTGCTAGTAAAGTGGCTGGAATGGCGAACCCGAGCACAAGGAGATGAGAAATGAGGTGCGTTTTAGAAACCTTTCCCCATCACACGGTGTACCATCTTCTGGGTACCTCATGCATGTTTTCGATGTAGGAAGGTGCCCTTGAACCTGGAGATTTGGGACCCATGCGATGGGTACCACACAGTATTACTTTAAAGGGTCTGCGTTTGCTCACCCAACCTCACCAAACCTCTCAGCCCCAAGAGTGTCCACCCTTATGTCTCATCCAGCTGTGGGTCTAGATATGGTCAATCCAGGTTGCATCACAGCCCCTGAACGCATTGTGTAAGAATTTCGCTCTCTTTCACTGTCTTTGTTTCATGGGTTTTTCAAAGTAATTTATTTTTATAATGGGGTTTAGCTGCTTTTCACTGCTGTGTTTATGCCGCTTTACACCCACTTGACACACTAACAGAGAGATATCAATACATAGGTTTTAAGAGTATTACTAGTCAAATATATTCTTGTGCGGTGAATAGGGCGTGTTGAGTCCAGTTCTCTGAGCAAGGAGTAGGTCTTGTCTATTACATATTGGGTTTATGGAATGGTATCTGAGCTAATTTGAAAACCTTGTTTTATGTATCACCCCACCTCACCTTTCCCGTTAAGCAGCCATAGTGTGTTTTCTGCATGTGTGACTCTGTTCTGTTTTGTAATTCAGTTCAAGTGTAACGGTTTTTACATTCCCTCTATAAGTGATACCTTATGAGAAGTGTCCTTTTCTGTGTGACTTATTTCACTTAGAATCGTCGTACCTAAATCCACTCATCATGCTGCTACTAGCCTTATGACATTGCTTTCATGGCTGAATGATATTCCATTGTACATAAGGACCACAACTTCTTTATCCATTTTTCTCTTTCCTGGGATATTGAAGGTGGAATGAAGTGGAGGTCCTTGTCAACAGAGCAGCCCTAAACTTTGGGGTGCTTGTGTCTTGCTGATTTTTAATTTTCCCAATTTATAACCCCATGAGTGGAAGTGCCCTATGCTCTCTAAGCTTTGTTTTTTAGATTTTTCAGGACTCACCGTACGCTTCTCCAGAGTGGCTGTTGGCAATTTACATCCCGCCCATCAGTGTAGCAAGGCTCCCATTTCTCCATGGCCTGTCCTGCATTTCTGGTTTTGACACTTTTTTCAGCATGGCCTTTTTAACCGATGGGAAGCGAGACATCTTTGTAGCGCTGATTTGCCTTTCCAGGTTGCTTGGTTGGCCAAAAAGGGCGTATGCGTTTTTTCCTGAATATATTCAGGAAAAAACGCATACGCCCTTTTTGGCCAAGGGCATCATTGTCAACGTTTTGCCGCTTTTCATGTGCTTTAAAGGCGATTCGAATCTACCTCCTGAAATCTGTTTCCTGCAATTCTGCCTTGATTTCAAATCCTCTTCTTTGCCTTCCCTCAATATATTTGTGGACGAGAGTTATCATTTATAACTCTGCAGGTTTGTGAATTGCAGTGCCCTGAACCTCCATTTTACAACTCGCTTTTTAGGGAGCTGGCCACAAAAGCGCAGGATGCCTTCAGGCCCTGTTCTGGTTCCGGGGGCAGGCTGAGCCTGTGGTTAATTCTTCTTCCTGATGGGAAAATAGAGTGACCTGTGCCTGTCCCAACACCAAGAGCCAGTCTCTCATTGGTTCCACGTCTTCCCGTTCACACTCAGGACAAATTGCAACCTGTACGGAGCAGGAGGTTAAAGGTGCTGATGCTCCAAGTAGGGAGATTGCTAGTAAAGCGGCTGGAATGGCGAACCCGGGCACAAGGAGATTAGAAATGAGGTGCGTTTTAGAAGCCTTTCCCCATCACACGGTGTACCATCTTCTGGGTTTCTCATGCATGTTTTCGATGTAGGAAGATGCCCTTGAACCTGGTGATTTGGGACCCATGCGATGGGTACCACGCAGTATTACTTTAAAGGGTCTGCGTTTGCTCACCCAACCTCACCAAACCTCTCAGCCCCAAGAGTGTCCACCCTTAGATCTCATCCAGCTGTGGGTCTAGATATGGTCAATCCAGGTTGCATCACAGCCCCTGAACGCATTGTGTAAGAATTTCTCTCTCTTTCACTGTCTTTGTTTCATGGGTTTTTCAAAGTAATTTATTTTCATAATGGGGTTTAGCTGCTTTTCACCGCTGTGTTTATGCCGCTTTACACCCACTTGACACACTAACAGAGAGATATCAATACATAGGTTTTAAGATTATTACTAGTCAGATATATTCTTGTGCGGTGAATAGGGCGTGTTGAGTCTAGTTCTCTGAGCAAGGAGTAGGTCTTGTCTATTACATATTGGGTTTATGGAACGGTATCTGAGCTAATTTGAAACCCTTGTTTTATGTATCACCCCACCTCACCTTTCCCGTTAAGCAGCCATAGTGTGTTTTCTGCATGTGTGACTCTGTTCTGTTTTGTAATTCAGTTCAAGTGTAACGGTTTTTACATTCCCTCTATAAGTGATTCCTTATGAGAAGTGTCCTTTTCTGTGTGACTTATTTCACTTAGAGTCGTCGTACCTAAATCCACTCATCATGCTGCTACTAGCCTTATGACATTGATTTCACGGCTGAGTGATATTCCATTGTACATAAGGACCACAACTTCTTTATCCATTTTTCTCTTTCCTGGGATATTGAAGGTGGAATGAAGTGGAGGTCCTTGTCAACAGAGCAGCCCTAAACTTTGGGGTGCTTGTGTCTTGCTGATTTTTAATTTTCCCAATTTATAACCCCATGAGTGGAAGTGCCCTATGCTCTCTAAGCTTTGTTTTTTAGATTTTTCAGGACTCACCGTACGCTTCTCCAGAGTGGCTGTTGGCAATTTACATCCCGCCCATCAGTGTAGCAAGGCTCCCATTTCTCCATGGCCTGTCCTGCATTTCTGGTTTTGACACTTTTTTCAGCATGGCCTTTTTAACCGATGGGAAGCGAGACATCTTTGTAGCGCTGATTTGCCTTTCCAGGTTGCTTGGTTGGCCAAACAGGGCGTATGCGTTTTTTCCTGAATATATTCAGGAAAAAACGCATACGCCCTTTTTGGCCAAGGGCATCATTGTCAACGTTTTGCCGCTTTTCATGTGCTTTAAAGGCGATTCGAATCTACCTCCTGAAATCTGTTTCCTGCAATTCTGCCTTGATTTCAAATCCTCTTCTTTGCCTTCCCTCAATATATTTGTGGACGAGAGTTATCATTTATAACTCTGCAGGTTTGTGAATTGCAGTGCCCTGAACCTCCATTTTACAACTCGCTTTTTTGGGAGCTGGCCGCAAAAGCGCAGGATGGCTTCAGGCCCTGTTCTGGTTCCGGTGGGCAGGCTGAGCCTGTGGTTAATTCTTCTTCCTGATGGGAAAATAGAGTGACCTGTGCCTGTCCCAACACCAAGAGCCAGTCTCTCATTGGTTCCACGTCTTCCCGTTCACACTCAGGACAAATTGCAACCTGTACGGAGCAGGAGGTTAAAGGTGCTGATGCTCCAAGTAGGGAGATTGCTAATAAAGCGGCTGGAATGGTGAACCCGGGCACAAGGAGATTAGAAATGAGGTGCGTTTTAGAAACCTTTCCCCATCACACGGTGTACCATCTTCTGGGTTTCTCATGCATGTTTTCGATGTAGGAAGATGCCCTTGAACCTGGTGATTTGGGACCCATGCGATGGGTACCACGCAGTATTACTTTAAAGGGTCTGCGTTTGCTCACCCAACCTCACCAAACCTCTCAGCCCCAAGAGTGTCCACCCTTAGATCTCATCCAGCTGTGGGTCTAGATATGGTCAATCCAGGTTGCATCACAGCCCCTGAACGCATTGTGTAAGAATTTCTCTCTCTTTCACTGTCTTTGTTTCATGGGTTTTTCAAAGTAATTTATTTTCATAATGGGGTTTAGCTGCTTTTCACCGCTGTGTTTATGCCGCTTTACACCCACTTGACACACTAACAGAGAGATATCAATACATAGGTTTTAAGATTATTACTAGTCAGATATATTCTTGTGCGGTGAATAGGGCGTGTTGAGTCTAGTTCTCTGAGCAAGGAGTAGGTCTTGTCTATTACATATTGGGTTTATGGAACGGTATCTGAGCTAATTTGAAACCCTTGTTTTATGTATCACCCCACCTCACCTTTCCCGTTAAGCAACTATAGTGTGTTTTCTGCATGTCTGACTCTGTTCTGTTTTGTAATTCAGTTCAAGTGTAACGGTTTTTACATTCCCTCTATAAGTGATACCTTATGAGAAGTGTCCTTTTCTGTGTGACTTATTTCACTTAGAGTCGTCGTACCTAAATCCACTCATCATGCTGCTACTAGCCTTATGACATTGATTTCACGGCTGAGTGATATTCCATTGTACATAAGGACCACAACTTCTTTATCCATTTTTCTCTTTCCTGGGATATTGAAGGTGGAATGAAGTGGAGGTCCTTGTCAACAGAGCAGCCCTAAACTTTGGGGTGCTTGTGTCTTGCTGATTTTTCATTTTCCCAATTTATACCCCCATGCGTGGAAGTGCCCTATGCTCTCTAAGCTGTGTTTTTTAGATGTTTCAGGACACACCGTAAACTTCTCCAGAGTGGCTGTTGGCAATTTACATCCCGCCCATCAGTGTAGCAAGGCACCCATTTCTCCATGGCCTGTCCTGCATTTCTGGTTTTGACACTTTTTTCAGCATGGCCCTTTTGAGCGATGGGTAGCGAGTCTTCTTTGTAGCGCTGATTTGCCTTTCCAGGTTGCTTGGTTGGCCAAAAAGGGCGTATGCGTTTTTTCCTGAATATATACAGGAAAAAACGCATACGCCCTTTTTGGCCAAGGGCATCATTGTCAACGTTTTGCCGCTTTTCATGTGCTTTAAAGGCGATTCGAATCTACCTCGTGAAATCTGTTTCCTGCAATTCTGCCTTGATTTCAAATCCTCTTCTTTGCCTTCCCTCAATATATTTGTGGACGAGAGTTATCATTTATAATTCTGCAGGTTTGTGAATTGCAGTGCCCTGTAGCTCCATTTTACAACTCGCTTTTTTGGAGATGGCCGCAAAAGCGCAGGATGGCTTCAGGCCCTGTTCTGGTTCCGGGGGGCAGGCTGAGTCTGTGGTAAATTCTTCTTCCTGATGGGACAATAGAGTGACCTTTGCCTGTCCCAACACCAAGAACTAGTCTCTCATTGGTTCCCCATCTACCCGTTCATCCTCAGGACAAATTGCAACCTGTATGGAACAGGAGGTTAAAGGTGCTGATGCTCCAAGTAGGGAGCTTGCTAGAAAAGCGGCTGGAATGGCGAACCTGGGCACAAGGAGATGAGAAATGAGGTGCGTTTTAGAAACCTTTCCCCATCACACGGTGTACCATCTTCTGGGTTTCTCATGCATGTTTTCGATGTAGGAAGATGCCCTTGAACCTGGAGATTTGGGACCCATGGGATGGGTACCACGCAATAGTACTTTAAAGGGTCTGCATTTGCTCACCCAACCTCACCAAACCTCTCAGCCGCAAGAGTGTCCACCCTTATGTCTCATCCAGCTGTGGGTCTAGATATGGTCAATCCAAGTTTCATCACAGCCCCTGAACGCATTGTGTAAGAATTTCGCTCTCTTTCACTGTCTTTGTTTCATCGGTTTTTCAAAGTTATTTATTTTTATAATGGGTTTTAGCTGCTTTTCATTGTTGTGTTTATGCCGCTTTACATCCACTTGACACACTAACAGAGAGATATCAATATATAGGTTTTAAGATTATTACTAGTCAGATATAATTTTGTGCGGTGAACAGGGCATGTTGAGTCCAGTTCTCTGAGCAAGGAGTAGGTCTTGTCTATTACATATTGGGTTTATGCAACGGTATCTGAGCTAATTTGAAACCCTTGTTTTATGTATCACCCCACCTCACCTTTCCCGTTAGCACCCATAGTGTGTTTTCTGCATGTGTGACTCTGTTCTCTTTTGTAATTCAGTTCAAGTGTAACGGTTTTTACATTCCCTCTATCAGTGAGACCTTATGAGAAGTGTCCTTTTCTGTGTGACTTATTTCACTTAGAATCGTCGTACCTAAATCCACTCATCATGCTGCTACTAGCCTTATGACATTGATTTCATGGCTGAGTGATATTCCATTGTACATAAGGACCACAACTTCTTTATCCATTTTTCTCTTTCCTGGGATATTTAAGGTGGAATGAAGTGGAGGTCCTTGTCAAGAGAGCAGCCCTAAACTTTGGTGTGCTTGTGTCTTGCTGATTTTTCATTTTCCCAATTTATACCCCCATGAGTGGAAGTGCCCTATTCTCTCTAAGCTGTGTTTTTTAGATGTTTCAGGACACACCGTACACTTCTCCAGAGTGGCTGTTGGCCATTTACATCCCGCCCATCAGTGTAGCAAGGCTCTCTTTCCTCCCTGGCCTCTCCTGCTTTTCTTGTTTTACACTTTTTTAGGAAGGCCATTTTGACCGATGGGAAGTCAGACTTCTTTGTAGCGCTGAATTGCATTTCCGGCTTGTTTGGTTGGCCAAAAAGGGCCTATGGGTTTTTTCCTGAATTCATTCAGAACAAAACGCATATGCTCTTTTTGGCCAAGTGCATCATTGTCGACGTTTTGCCGCTTTTCATGTGCTTTAGTGGTGATTCGAATCTATCTCCTGAAATCTGTTTCCTGCAATTCTGCCTTAATTTCAAATCCTCTTCGTTGCCTTCCCTCAATATATTTGTGGACGAGAGTTATCATTTATAACTCTGCAGGTTTGTGAATTGCAGTGCCCCTGAGCTCCATTTTTCAACTCGCTTTTTTGGGAGCTTTCTGCAGAACCGCTCGTTTGCTTCTGTCCCTACTCTGGTTCCCGGTGGCAGGCTAAGCCTTTGCTTAATTCTTCTTCCTGACTGGAAAGTAGAGTGACATGTGCCTCTCCGAACATCTAGGGCTTGGCTCCCCTTGTTTCTCCTCCTTCCCCTTCTTCCTTTGGACAAATTCCGATTTCTGTGCAACTGGATGTTGAAGGTGCTGACATCCTCTAGTGGGGAGATTTTAAGGAAAAAGGCTGGAGGGGTGAACCCAACAACCAGGAAATTAGGCGTTTTGGTGCCTTTTCCAAAAATCTTCCTGATCCAACCGTGTTCCATCTTCTGGGTGTCACAGGCATGTTTTAGCTGTAGGAAAGGTCCCGTGTATGTAAGGAGAACACAAGGGATTTTTCCAAATCAGTGTCTCCCCGAACTCCAATCTGGGGAATTTTTAAGCTACTGGTACATGTGTGTTCATTAAGGGACTTGGGCCGTAGGCAGAGTCCGAACTTTAGATGATTGAAGTCTTCAGGTTCAGAAACGCTCACCATCGGCCTCCTTTAGTTTCCATTTTATCTGTAGTTGATAGATGATGTCGATATAGATATCTATTGTTTTTCAGATTATTTCCCCTCAGGGGTCATTACAAAATATTGAGTATAGTTCCCTGTGCTATACAGTAGTTCCCTGTTGATGATATATTTTATACATAGCAGTGTGTATATGTTAATCTGAAACTGTTAATTTATCCCTCCTCCCACCTTTCCCCTTTGGTAATAAAAAATATAAGATTTTATACTTCTCAGAAATCTAGGAGCTGAAAGAGAGGTATCATTTTCAATGGAAAATCATTCAAAACAAGGTTGAAACTTCAACCAAGATTATTAGATGTACATCCTTGGAAAGAAATCCCTGCATTTCTCTACTCTTGACCTGCCAAATAAGACAATCCCCTCCACTGAACTTGCTTATAATAAAGTGATGGAAATATCAAATGGAAGTGTTAGAAACATCTTATTTTACACGAGCCTTATACACTGCTCTATGTTAATTACAGTTTGGCTCACACATCTGTGCATTGAAGTTACAATGTTCTCAAATTCTGTTACTGATCCTGCAGAGTGGGCCCCAACAAGGGTCTCCCTGCCCAGTGTCATTGGAGCCAACAGATCGAGACTGACTTTGGTTCAGAAGCAAAGGAAAACTTTATATTTTGATCAGAGAATGGAGAGGTGAGAGTGTGTGCTCCCCTGCGGGTTGTGGGCCGGGCTGCTGTGTAGGGATCCTGTCAGCATCAGCGGGAGGGAGGGGGCGGAGCTCTCGAGGGCCAGGTTGGCTGGAGCTCAGGCTCTATGTCGCAGAGTCTGCACGGGGCCCCACGAGCTGAGGTGTCGGCCCAGCCATTTTGCACGAGGAAATCGGGTCTGAAGTGTCGGGTGTGGGACCTCTGCATGTGGAAACCTAGGAGCAAGTGAAATTAGACAAAGCACAAAGGAAAAAATGGTTAGACTTTATTTTATTGCCCAGATTCTATTTTTATCTCCCAGGAATTTTTAATGGGCTTTGCCAGTGACAAAGCCCTCCTCTGCCTTTTGTCCCATTCCTCATTCTTGGGGCGCTGAGGGTGCAGACACGTCTTCTGTAAATGCTTCATGCTGAGTTGGGTGTCCTCATACCCGGGGGGAGGGGCAGGACTTCTCCCCAGCAGCCTCCAGGTGAGGTTGATTGTCCGCAGGCCTCCTCCCTCACTGCTCGTCTGCCTGAGCACCAGCATTGGAAGTTTTATAGATTCTAATGACCTTTAAGGGTCCAGGAAAGAGATGTGCAGAGACGCTGGGGGGGTGGGCGGTTTTACCCTGCTCCACATTGGTTCGGCCCCCTTAGGCTGATGGTTTCTGCCAGCCTAGATGCTCTGACCAGTAGTCTGTGCTTTCTTCAGTTAGGCCACTGAATTAACGTACAAACAGCACCAGGTGTCAGAGCCCTGCTTGCTCAACTCCCAGACAGTCCAGGGCCGGTGGTGATCCAGGACCATGACGGCCACTCAGTCAACGGCCTTTTGAAGTAGCCAGGAGTACAGCCGGTCTCATTGGCCACCGTCACTGCGGTGTCTGTAGGCTTTTCTATGGTGGCAGCGTTATTTACGGTTCCCCTGCCAAGTTTATTAGCTCCACTCTGGGTGCAGTAAGTCCTGTAAGCAATAGTCTGCTCTTTTGGGGCACACTCTTGTTGTTTTCTGAGAGAAGCTCCAGGTCAAGTGATGGTCACACGAGTCGTCATGGGGGCCCATTGCCCCAGGTTGTCTCTCTGGAGGTTGGTGTTGGAGGGCCTCCTCACTCGAGGTCATTGTGCCCACAGAGCAATCCCTGCAACTTCAGGGCATGGTGGGTGGTTAGGATCACCAAGTGGCGTCCTTTTCCCTTAGGAGGGAGCTGGCCTTGCGGGCTGCTGATTTCCAGGTTTTTAGATACCCCCAGTATCCTGGTCGGATGGGGTGGCTGGCCAATGCCTGGAGGGCATTCTTACATTGTTCCATTTCAAGTGGTCCCAGTTTTTGCACTAATACTCCAAGGGCGATTCGCCTTGGACCAGGAATGTAAAGGTCAAAGGGTTTAGCTAACTTAGGGAGGTCCAGGGCCAGGGTCTGAATTGACTGCTCTTTCCATTCTTGAAAGGCCGCTTCTGGATTCTATTCAAAAGGATCATCATCTTTTCCTTTCAGTGTTTCATATAGAGGCCCAGCTATTAGACTGTAGTTAGGGATCCAGATGCAGCAAACCCCGGTCTCCCCAGGAACCCCTAAGCTGTCTTCTAGTTTCAGGAAAGGTGAGGCTGCAAATGGCTTCTTCCCTTTCCTGGGGTGGGCTTCTCCGACCTTCTGTGCGAATGAAGCCCAGGAAGGCCACCTTAGTTTGTGATATTTGAGCCTTTTCCTTGGACACCTTCTATCTTTTATTGGCTAGGTAGTTCAGAGGCCTCCTTAGTCGGGCTGGTGATCAGAATGTCATCTGCATATTGAAGGAGGGTTCCCTTCTCCAGAGGTAGATCTTTTAGGTCTTTAGCTAACGTTTCCCCAAAGATGGTGTGGGAATTTTTGAACCCCTGGGGCAGGACGGCCCAGCAGTATTGTTTTTGTTGTAGGTTGAGTCCTGCCACTCACAGCCAAAATTTCTTGTGACTCTGGGACTAATGGAATACAGAAGAAGGCATCATTGAAGTCTAATACAGAATGCCATGTCCTGGTGGATGGTAGAATGACCAGCAGGGTGTAGGAATTAGGAACTACTAGATGTATATCCTCTGTGGCTTCACTGACTGTCCTGGCGTCCTCTACCAGGTCCCCAGCAGCCCACGGGGCTCTTGTGGTCAGGCCCCTCCCAGGATATGGAGCTCACCTGGGCAGGTACGCAGCAGCCCACGGGGCTCTCGTGGGCAGGCCCCTCCCTGGATATGGAGCTCCCGTGGACAGGTACCCCGGCAGGGCTGGGCACACAGGAACCGTGCACGTAGCCCTCATTGCAGAGCACCCCCAGCACCCCTGTCACTCAGAGCTGACACAGAGCACCTCAGAGCAGAGCTTGAACTAACAAACAGCAGCTCCAACAGGTCTGTGACCCTAGGCTTCACTCTGTGCGGCCTCCCTCTGCCTGGTCTTCCAGGGGCTTCCACTGCAGCCGGGGCACCAGGCCTCTGTCTCCACCCACCACCCCTCCTCTCCCTGACTCCTGGGTTCCTCTCATTAGCAGAGGGTCTTCTTGAAGTTGTCTCCCACTCATGGACCAGATAAAATGATTCGAAAACAAGCCAGGGCTGCCGCCCCTTATCTATCCTGACTCTCGGGACCCTACACCTGTTCCTTGGATCTGGCCGGTGCAGCAAGGCCCATTTTCTGCAACTCTGAGCCCCTGAGGGGCGAGGATTGGCTGACCTGGGCAGCCTGACCCGGCCGGCCAGCCCTTCCCAGGTGTGCCTGGGTTGAGGTCAATATAAACACCCCTCCAGGCAGCAAAAGCCTCTGCAGCTGTGCCTGACGCCATATTCTCTGCCCCGTCAGCAGTCTCGGGGTTGGGCTGGTGGGAGGGAGTAGGGCCCACGGCTCTATGAGTGGCCCAGTGTGACTGGGGCTCTGCTGGACTTTCTGCAGGAGTTGCCGGGCTGCCACCTGCTAAAGAAGAGGATGTGTCACCCATACTTGCTGCTGGAATTTCTCCCCGGGCAGAGGTGAGGAAGGAAAAAAGCAGTGGGGGCCGGGACAGGAGGGGTACCTCAGGCAGGGAAATGGAAAGCTTCCAGACGAGCGCCCGGGGCCAGGACCATCCTGGCTGGCCTGCAGGCACCAAGTCGGCCTGCGTGCTGTCGCTGGTGTGACTCCAAGCCCCTTCCTCTAGTTTTTAAAGTCTTTGCACACATTCAGGTGTTTTACCTGGGAAGGGTGGGAAAAGTTCAGCAGCAGCTGGCCTGGGGCTCAGCTCACGTTTACTCAGAGACGCCTCCTCACGGTCCCCCAGCTTTGCAATGAGGACGCTCCTCGTGTGGGGGCTGCTGGCTGCATGGGAGATGATTCCCCACCTGTGACCAACTTCAGAATTGTTTACCCCTGGAGCAAGTGCCCTGATAGGGTTTTCCTCTGTATGACCAGTGGGTTCTGTTTTTTTTTTTTTTTTCTTTTTTGGTTCAAGGTAAGTTTTATTCCTCTTTTTGTATTTATGGATATAAGCATGGAAATAATTCATTCATATAAATACGTCTATGGGAAGGACAGAACTTTTTTTCTGTTTTATTTTTTTAAGTATTACTTATTTTTTAATTTTTGAATTTATTTTATTCATTTTTTTATACAGCAGGCTCTTATTGGTAACCTATTTTATACATATAAGTGTATATATGTCAATCCCAGGCTCGCAATTCATCCCACCACCACCACCCTGCCACTTTCCCCCCTTGGTGTCCATACATTTGTTCTCTACATCTGTGTCTCTATTTCTGCCTTGCAAACCGGTTCATCTTTACCATTTTTCTAGGTTCCACATGTATGCGTTAATATACGATATTTGTTTTTCTCTTTCTGACTTACTTCACTCTGTATGACAGTCTCTAGATCTATCCACGTCTCTACAAATGACCCAATTTCATTCCTTTTTATGGCTGAGTAATATTCCATTTTATATATGTAGCACATCTTTTCTGTTCGTCTGTCTATGGGCATTTAGGTTGCTTCCATGACCTGGCTATTGTAAATAGTGCTGCAATGAATATTGTGGTGAATATGTCTTTTTGAATTATGGTTTTCTCTGGGTATATGGCCAGTAGTGGGATTGCTGGGTCATATGGTAATTCTATTTTTAGTTTCTTAAGGAACCTCCATACTGTTCTCCATCGTGACTGTATCAATTTACATTCCCACAAATAGTGTAAGAGGGTTCCCTTTTCTCCACACCCTCTCCAGCATTTGTTGCTTGTAGATTTTCTGATGATGCCCATTCTAACTCGTGTGAGGCGATACCTCATTGTAGTTTTGGTTTATATTTCTCTAATAATTAGTGATGTTGAGCAGCTTTTCATGTGCTTCTTGGTCATCTGTATGTCTTCTTGGGACAAATGTCTATTTACGTCATCTGCCCATTTTTGGATTGGGTTGTTTGTTTTTTTACTGTTGAGCTGCATGAGCTGTTTATATACATTGGAGATTAATCCTTTGTCCATTGATTCGTTTGCAAATATTTTCTCCCATTGTGAGGGTTGTCTTTTCGTCTTGTTTGTAGTTTCCTTTGCTTTGCAAAAGCTTTTAGGTTTCATTTGCTCCCATATGTTTATTTTTTTTTATTCCATTACTCTAGGAGGTGGATCAAAAAAGATCTTGCTGTGATTTATGTCAAAGAGTATTCTTCCTATGTTTTCCTCTAAGAGTTTTATAGTGTCCGGTCTTACATTTCGGTCTCTAATCCATTTTGAGTTTATTTTTTGTGTATGGTGTTAGGGAGTGTTCTAATTTCATTCTTTTACATGTAGCTGTCCATTTTTCCCAGCACCACTTATTGAAGAGACTGTCTTTTCTCCTTTGTATACCCTTGCCTCCTTTGTCATAGATTAGTGGGCCATAGGTGTGTAGGTTTATCTCTGGGCTTTTTTTTTTCTTTTACATCTTTATTGGAGTATAATTGCTTTACAATTGTGTGTTAGTTTCTGCTGTATAAAAAAGTGAATCAGCTGTGCGTATACATATAACACCATATCCCCTCCCTCTTGCACCTCCCTCTCACTCCCTTATCCCACCCTTTTAGGTGGTCACAAAGCACAGAGCTGATCTCCCTGTGCTATGTGGCTGCTTCCCAGTAGCTATCAATTTTACATTTGGTAGTGTATATATGTCCATACCACTCTCTCACTTTGTCCCAGCTTACCCTTCCCTCTCCCCATGTCCTCAAGTCCTTTCTCTACGTCTGTGTCCTTAATCCTTTCCTGCCCCTAGGTTCTTCATAAACTTTTTTTTTTAAGATTCCATATATATGTGTTAGCATACGGTATTTGTTTTTCTCTTTCTGACTTACTTCACTCTGTAGGACAGACTCTAGATCCATCCACCTCACTAAAAGTAACTCAATTTCGTTTCTTTTTATGGCTGAATAATGTTCCATTGTATATTTGTGCCACATCTTCCTTATCCATTTATCTGTTGATGGACACTTAGGTTGCTTCCATGTCCTGGCTATTGTAAATAGAGCTACAGTGAACATTGTGGTACATGACTCTTTTTGAATTATGGTTTTCTCAGGGTAAATGTCCAGGAGTGGGTTTGCTGGGTTGTATGGTAGTTCTATTTTTAGTTTTTAAGGAACCCCCATACCGTTCTCCCTAGTGGCTATATCAATTTACATTCCCACCAACAGTGCAAGAGGGTTCCCTTTGCTCCAATAAATGCCTCTCCAGCATTTATTGTTGGTAGATTTTTTGATGATGGCCATTCTGACTGGTGTGAGGTGATACCTCACTGTAGTTTTGATTTGCATTTCTCTAATGATTAGTGATGTTCAGCATCCTTTCATGTGTTTGTTGGCAACCTGTATATCTTCTTTGGAGAAATGTCTATTTAGGTCTTCTGCCCATTTTTGGATTGGGTTGTTTGGTTTTGTGATATTGAACTACATGAGCTGCTTTTTGGAGATTAATCCTTTGCCATTTGCTTCATTTGAAAATATTTTCTCCCATTCTGATGGTTGTCTTTTCATCTTGCTTATGTTTTCCTTTGCTGTGCAAAAGAATTTATGTTTCATTCGGTCCCATTTTTTTATTTTTGTTTTTATTTCCATTTCTCTAGGAGGTGGGTCAAAAAGGATCTTGCTGTGATTTATGTCATAGACTGTTCTGCTTATGTTTTCCTCTAAGAGTTTTATAGTGGCTGGTCTTATATTTAGGTCTCTAATCCATTTTGAGTTTATTTTTGTGTATGGTGTTAGGGAGTGTACTAATTTCATTCTTTTACATGTAACTGTCCAGTTTTCCCAGCACCACTTGCTGAAGACACTGTCTTTTCTCCATTGTATACCCTTGCCTCCTTTGTCATAGATTAGTGAACCATAGGTACGTGGGTTTATCTCTGTGCTTTCTATCCTGTTCTATTGACCTATATTTCTGTTTTTGTGTCAGTACCATATTATCTTGATTACTGTAGCTTTGCAATATAGTCTGAAGTCTGGAAGTCTGATTCCTCCAGCTCTTTTTTTTCCCCCCTCAAGACTGCTTTGGCTATCCAGGGTCTTTTGTGTCTCCCTACAAATTTTAAGATTTTTTTTTCTTGTTCTGTAGAAAATGCCAAAGGTATTTTGATCGGGATTGCATTGAATCTGTAGATTGCTTTGGGTAGTATAGTCATTTTCACAATATTGATTCTTCTAATCCGAGAACATGGTATATGTCTCCATCTGTTTATATCATCTTTGATTTCTTTCATCAGTGTCTTATAGTTTTCTGAGTACAGGTCTTTTACTTCCTTAGGTAGGTTTATTCCTAGGTATTTTATTCTTTTTGTTGCAGTGGTAATGGGATTGTTTCCTTAATTTCTCTTTCTGATCTTTCATTGTTAGTGTATAGGAATGCAAGCAATTTCTGTGCATTAATTTTGTATCCTGCAACTTTACCAAATTCATTGATTAGCTCCAGTGGTTTTCTGGTGGCATCTTTAGGATTCTCTATCTATGATATCATGTCATCTGCAAACAGTGACAATTTTACTTCTTCTTTTCCTTTTTGTATTCCTTTTATTTCTTTTTCTTCTCTGATTGCCATGGCTAGGACTTCCAAAACTATGTTGAATAGCAGTGGTGAGAGTGGACATCCTCGTCTTGTTCCTGATCTTAGAGGAAACGCTTTCAGTTTTTCACCATTGAGAATGCTGTTTGCTGTGGGTTTGTCATATATGGCCTTTATTATGTTGAGGTAGTTTCCCTCTATGCCCACACTCTGCAGAGTTTTTATCGTAAATGAGTGTTGAATTTTCTCAAAATCTTTTCCTTCAGCTATTGAGATGATCATATGGTTTTATTCTACAATTTGTTAATATGGTGTATCACATTGATTTGTGTATATTGAAGAATCCTCGCATCCCTGGGATAAACCCCACTTGATCATGGTGTATGATCCTTTTCATGTGTTGTTCGATTCTGTTTGCTAGTATTTTGTTGAGGATTTTTACATCTATATTCATCAGTGATATTGGTCTATAATTTTCTTTCCTTGTAGTATCTCTGTCTGATTTTGGTATCAGGGTGATGGTGGTCTCATAGAATGAGTTTGGGAGTGTTCCTTCCCCTGCAATTGTTTTGAAGAATTTGAGAAGGTTGGGTGTTAGCTCTGCTCTAAATGTTTGATAGAATTCACCTGTGATGCCATCTGGTTCTGGACTTTTGTTTGTTGGAAGATTTTTAATCACAGTTTCAATTTCATTGCTTGTGATAGGTTTGTTCATATTTTCTATTTCTTCCTGGTTCAGTCTTAGAAGGTTATCCCTTTCTAAGAATTTGTCCATTTCTTCCAGATTGTCCATTTTATTGGCCTAGAGTTGCTTGTAGTAGTCTCTTAGGATGCTTTGTATTCCTGTGGTGTCTGTTGTAACTTCTGCTTTTTCACTTCTAATTTTGTTGATTTGCGTCCTCTCCCTCTTTTTCTGGAGTCTGGCTAAAGGTTGATCATTTTTGCTTATCTTCTCAAAGAACCAGCTTTTAGTTTTATTGATCTTTGCTTTCGTTTTCTTTGTTTCTATTTCATTTATTTCTGCTCTGATCTTTATGATTTCTTTCCTTCTACTAACTTTGGGTTTTGTTCTTCTTTCTCTAGTTCCTCTAGGTGTAAGGTTAGATTGTTTATTTGAGATTTTTCTTGTTTCTTGAGGTAGGCTTGTATTGCTATAAACTTCCCTCTTAGAACTCCTTTTGCTGCATCCCATAGGTTTTGGATCATCGTGTTTTTGTTGTCATTTGTCTCTAGGTAGTTTTTGATTTCCTCTTTGATTTCTTCAGTGATCTCTTGGTTATTTAGTAACGTATTGTTTAGCTTCCATGTGTTTGTGTTTTTTACGGTTTTTTCCGTGTAATTGATTTCTAATCTCATAGCATTGTGGTCGGAACAGCTGCTTGATATGATTTCAGTTTTCTTAAA
>NW_028122459.1:0-86346 GCF_965194805.1 Balaenoptera borealis | reverse complement strand
GTAAAACTTCCCTCCTCTTATTGACTTCTTGAAAAATTTCTCATGTGTTGAATATTATTGCCTATTCCCTACCCCAGGGCATTTTTCAGGGCAGGTGTCATTTAGAGCCCTGCAGTCCATGTGACTATTAAGCAACCATTAGCACTGGGTTTAAAGCTGCTGTTGTGGGAAAGAGCCACAAGGCGGCAGCATTATTACGTTCTCATCTCTTGTTACTAGGGCAACAGAATCTTCCTGGAGGTAGTGTTCCGAGGTTGTAAATTAGAGTGGAATGTGCTGGGACAAGCCCCCAGAAGTTTATGTCTCCTTACTTAGGTTTGTTTTTTAAATTTAATTTCTATTTCTTATCTGAGTAAATTTGATTAGAGTGTTTTGATTGTCTGGCTGTACAGAATCTGCTCAATGATTCCTACATATGTCTGTTCATCTTCGCATTCTGTTACCATGAATGTGATTACAGAATGTATATTTTAAAGGTATTGGTGATTATATAATTCATACAGTTTATCTGTTATATGTTTTTATACACTTAACATACATTAGTATATGTATGTTAACCCCATAGTCCTAGTTTACCCATCCTCCCACCTTTCATTTTGTCTAACCATTAGTTTATTTCATAAGTCTGTGAGTGTCTTTTTCTGTGGAAATATGTTCATTGGTAGCTATCTTAGGATAACATGTATAAATGTTATCATAGGATATTTGTCGTACCCTTTTGAGTTACTTAACCTTATATGATTATTTCTAGGCTCAACTGTAGTCCTGAAAACGGCATTGTTCATTTTTTTCCCGAGGCTACTATTCTATTTGGTACGTATACCACTTCTTCTTTGTCCATTCATCTGTTTATGAACCTTTTTTCTGCTTCCATGTCTTGGCTATTTCAATATTGTGCAGTGCTCATTTGCCTGCCTGTGTCTTTCCGATTCAGGTGGTCTTAGGTTATAGGCCCAAAAGGTGACCTGCCGCATCATATGGTAGCCCAATTTTTACCTTTTCAAGCAGCTCCATTCAGTTTGCGTTAGTGCTGTTACCACTTTACATCCCAGCAGCAGATAGAAGGTATACATTTCTCTAAAACCCCTTCAGCATTTATAGTTTGTAGAATTTTTGCTGATGTCCATTTGACTGGTGTGAGCTGAAACCTTTTTGGAGGTTGGATACGCATGCGGCGAATAATTCCTTATACTGATCTTTAGGCATATCCTTTTTCTTCTTTTCCTTTTTTTGTTAAAGTGTGAGTACAACTTCCCTCTTCATATTCACTTTTTGAAAAATTTCTCATGTGTTGAATTTTCTTGCGTATTCCCTACCCCAGGGCATTTTTTGAGGGCAGGTGTCATTTAGACCCCTGCAGTCGTTTTGACTATTAAGCAACCATTAGCACTGGGTTTAAAGCTGCTGTTGTGGGAAACAGCCACAAGGCGGCAGCATTATTATGTTCTCAACTCTTGTTACTATGGCAACAGAGTCTTCCTGGAGGTAGTGTTCCGAGGTTGTAAATTAGAGTGGAATGTGCTGGGACAAGCCTCCAGAAGTTTATGTCTCCTTACTTATGTTTGTTTTTTAAATTTAATTTCTATTTCTTATCGGAGTAAATTTGATTTTAGTGTTTTGATTGCCTGGCTGTACAGAATCTGCTCAATGATTCATACATATGTCTGTTCATCCTCGGGTCCTGTTACCATGTATGTGATTACAAAATGTATATTTTAAAGGTATTGGTGATTATATAATTCATACAGTTTATCTGTTATATGTTTTTATACACTTAACATACATTAGTATATGTATGTTAACCCCATAGTCCTAGTTAACCCATCCTCCCACCTTTCATTTTGGCTAACCATTAGTTTATTTGATAAGTCTGTGAGTGTCTTTTTCTGTGGAAATATGTTCATTGGTAGCAATCTTAGGATAACATGTATAAATGTTATCATAGGATATTTGTCGTACCCTTTTGAGTTACTTAACGTTATATGATTATTTCTAGGCTCAACTGTAGTCCTGAAAACGGCATTGTTCATTTTTTTCCCGAGGCTACTATTCTATTTGGTACGTATACCACTTCTTCTTTGTCCATTCATCTGTTTATGAACCTTTTTTCTGCTTCCATGTCTTGGCTATTTCAATATTGCTGCAGTGCTCATTTGCCTGCCTGTGTCTTTCCGATTCAGGTGGTCTTAGGTTATAGGCCCAAAAGGTGACCTGCCGCATCATATGGTAGCTCAATTTTTATCTTTTCAAGCAGCTCCATTCAGTTTGTGTTAGTGCTGTTACCACTTTACATCCCACCAGCAGCTAGAAGGTACACAGTTCTCTAAAACCCCTTCAGCATTTATAGTTTGTAGACATTTTGCTGATGGAAACGATTGGTGTGAGCTGAAACCTTTTTCCATTTGAATTTGCATGTGTCTAATAATTCATTCTACTGAGGTTTAGGCATGTCCTTTTTTTTCTTTTCCTTTTTTTTTAAAGAGTGAGTACAACTTCCCTCCTCTTATTGATTTCTTGAAAAATTTCTCATGTGTTGAATATTCTTGCCTATTCCTTACCCCAGGGCATTTTTCAGGGCAGGTGTCATTTAGAGCCCTGCAGTCCATGTGATTATTAAGCAACCATTAGCACTGGGTTTAAAGCTGCTGTTGTGGGAAAGAGCCACAAGGCGGCAGCATTATTACGTTCTCATCTCTTGTTACTAGGGCAACAGAATCTTCCTGGAGGTAGTGTTCCGAGGTTGTAAATTAGAGTGGAATGTGCTGGGACAAGCCCCCAGAAGTTTATGTCTCCTTACTTAGGTTTGTTTTTTAAATTTAATTTCTATTTCTTATCGGAGTAAATTTGATTAGAGTGTTTTGATTGTCTGGCTGTACAGAAACTGCTCAATGATTCCTACATATGTCTGTTCATCTTCGGATTCTGTTACCATGTATGTGATTACAGAATGTATATTTTAAAGGTATTGGTGATTATATAATTCATACAGTTTATCTGTTATATGTTTTTATACACTTAACATACATTAGTATATGTATGTTAACCCCATAGTCCTAATTTACCCGTCCTCCCACCTTTCATTTTGGCTAACAATTAGTTTATTTCATAACTCTGTGAGTGTCTTTTTCTGTGGAAATATGTTCATTGGTAGCAATCTTAGGATAACATGTATAAATGATATCATAGGATAATTGTCATACCCTTTTGACTTACTTAACCTTATATGATTATTTCTAGGCTCTACTGTAGTCCTGAAAACGGCATTGTTCATTTTTTCCCCGAGGCTACTATTCCATTCTGTCCATATACCACTTCTTCTCTGTCCATTCATCTGTTTATGGACATTTTTTTTGCTTCCATGTCTTTGCTATTTCAATATTGCTGCAGTGCACATTTGACTGCCTGTGTCTTTCCGATTCTGGTAGTCTTAGGTTATAAGCCCAAGAGGTGCCCTGCCGCATCATATGGTAGCTCAATTTTGACCTTTTCAAGCAGCTCCATTCAGTTTGCGTTAGTGCTGTTACCACTTTACATCCCACCAGCAGCTAGAAGGTACACAGTTCTCTAAAACCCCTTCAGCATTTATAGTTTATAGACATTTTGCTGATGGAAATGACTGGTGTGAGCTGAAACCTTTTTGAATTTGAATTTGCATGTGTCTAATAATTCCTTATACTGAGCTTTAGGCATGTCCTTTTTTTTCTTTTCCTTTTTTTTTAAAGAGTGAGTACAACTTCCCTCCTCTTATTGACTTCTTGAAAAATTTCTCATGTGTTGAATTTTCTTGCCTATTCCCTACCCCAGGGCATTTTTCAGGGCAGGTGTCATTTAGAGCCCTGCAGTCCTTGTGACTATTAAGCAACCATTAGCACTGGGTTTAATGTTGCTGTTGTGGGAAACAGCCACAAGGCGGCAGCATTATTACGTTCTCATCTCTTGTTACTAGGGCAACAGAATCTTCCTGGAAGTAGTGTTCCGTGGTTGTAAATTAGAGTGGAATGTGCTGGGACGAGCCCCCAGAAGTTTATGTCTCCTTACTTATGTTTGTTTATTAAATTTAATTCTATTTCTTTTTGGAGTAAATTTGATTAGAGTTTTTTGATTGTCTGGCTGTACAGAATCTGCTCAATGATTCCTACATATGTCTGTTCATCTTCGGATTCTGTTACCATGTATGTGAATACAGAATGTATATTTTACAGGTATTGGTGATTATATAATTCATATAGTTTATCTGTTATATGTTTATATGCATGTAACATACATTAGTATATTTATGTTAATCCCATAGTCCTAATTTACCCATCCTCCCCCCTTTCATTTTGGCTAACCATTAGTTTATTTCATAAGTCTGTGAGTGTCTTTTTCTGTGGAAATATGTTCATTGGTAGCAATCTTAGGATAACATGTATAAATGATATCATAGGATATTTGTCATACCCTTTTGACTTACTTAACCTTATATTATTATTTCTAGGCTCTACTGTAGTCCTGAAAACGGCATTGTTCATTTTTTCCCCGAGGCTACTATTCCATTCTGTCCATATACCACTTCTTCTCTGTCCATTCATCTGTTTATGGACCTTTTTTTGCTTCCATGTCTTGGCTATTTCAGTATTGCTGCAGTGCACATTTGACTGCCTGCGTCTTTCCGATTCTGGTGGTCTTAGGTTATAAGCCCGAGAGGTGCCCTGCCGCATCATATGGTAGCTCAATTTCTACCTTTTCAAGCGGCTCCATTCAGTTTGCGTTAGTGCTGTTACCACTTTACATCCCAGCAGCAGATAGAAGGTACCCATTTCTCTAAAACCCCTTCAGCATTTATAGTTTGTAGACTTTTTGCTGATGGCCATTTGACTGTTGTGAGCTGAAACCTTTATGGAGGTTGGATACGCATGTGGCGAATAATTCCTTATACTGATCTTTAGGCATATCCTTTTTCTTCTTTTCCTTTTTTTGTTAAAGTGTGAGTACAACTTCCCTCTTCATATTCACTTTTTGAAAAATTTCTCATGTGTTGAATTTTCTTGCCTATTCCCTACCCAAGGGCACTTTTTGAGGGCAGGTGTCATTTAGACCCCTGCAGTCGTTGTGACTATTAAGCAACCATTAGCACTGGGTTTAAAGCTGCTGTTGTGGGAAACAGCCACAAGGCGGCAGCATTATTACGTTCTCAACTCTTGTTACTAGGGCAACAGAATCTTCCTGGAGGTAGTGTTCTGAGGTTGTAAATTAGAGTGGAATGTGCTGGGACAAGCCCCCAGAAGTTTATGTCTCCTTACTTATGTTTGTTTTTTAAATTTCATTTCTATTTCTTATCAGCGTAAATTTGATTAGAGTGTTTTGATTGCCTGGCTGTACAGGATCTGCTCAATGATTCATACATATGTCTGTTCATCTTCGGGTCCTGTTACCATGTATGTGATTACAAAATGTATATTTTAAAGGTATTGGTGATTATATAATTCATACAGTTTATCTGTTATATGTTTTTATACACTTAACATACATTAGTATATGTATGTTAACCCCATAGTCCTAGTTAACCCATCCTCCCACCTTTCATTTTGGCTAACCATTAGTTTATTTCATAAGTCTGTGAGTGTCTTTTTCTGTGGAAATATGTTCATTGGTAGCAATCTTAGGATAACATGTATAAATGTTATCATAGGATATTTGTCGTACCCTTTTGAGTTACTTAAGCTTATATGATTATTTCTAGGCTCAACTGTAGTCCTGAAAACGGCGTTGTTCATTTTTTTCCCCAGGCTACTATTCTATTTGGTACGTATACTACTTCTTCTTTGTCCATTCATCTGTTTATGAACCTTTTTTCTGCTTCCATGTCTTGGCTATTTCAATATTGCTGCAGTGCTCATTTGCCTGCCTGTGTCTTTCCGATTCAGGTGGTCTTAGGTTATAGGCCCAAAGGGTGACCTGCTGCATCATATGGTAGCTCAATTTTTACCTTTTAAAGCAGCTCCATTCAGTTTGCGTTAGTGCTGTTACCACTTTACATCCCAGCAGCAGATAGAAGGTATACATTTCTCTAAAACTCCTTCAGCATTTATAGTTTGTAGACTTTTTGCTGATAGCCATTTGACTGGTGTGAGCTGAAACCTTTTTGGAGGTTGGATACGCATGTGGCGAATAATTCCTTATACTGATCTTTAGGCATATCCTTTTTCTTCTTTTCCTTTTTTTGTTAAAGTGTGAGTACAACTTCCCTCTTCATATTCACTTTTTGAAAAATTTCTCATGTGTTGAATTTTCTTGCGTATTCCCTACCCCAGGGCATTTTTTGAGGGCAGGTGTCATTTAGACCCCTGCAGTCGTTTTGACTATTAAGCAACCATTAGCACTGGGTTTAAAGCTGCTGTTGTGGGAAACAGCCACAAGGCGGCAGCATTATTACGTTCTCAACTCTTGTTACTATGGCAACAGAGTCTTCCTGGAGGTAGTGTTCCGAGGTTGTAAATTAGAGTGGAATGTGCTGGGACAAGCCTCCAGAAGTTTATGTCTCCTTACTTATGTTTGTTTTTTAAATTTAATTTCTATTTCTTATCGGAGTAAATTTGATTTTAGTGTTTTGATTGCCTGGCTGTACAGAATCTGCTCAATGATTCATACATATGTCTGTTCACCCTCGGGTCCTGTTACCATGTATGTGATTACAAAATGTATATTTTAAAGGTATTGGTGATTATATAATTCATACAGTTTATCTGTTATATGTTTTTATACACTTAACATACATTAGTATATGTATGTTAACCCCATAGTCCTAGTTAACCCATCCTCCCACCTTTCATTTTGGCTAACCATTAGTTTATTTGATAAGTCTGTGAGTGTCTTTTTCTGTGGAAATATGTTCATTGGTAGCAATCTTAGGATAACATGTATAAATGTTATCATAGGATATTTGTCGTACCCTTTTGAGTTACTTAACGTTATATGGTTATTTCTAGGCTCAACTGTAGTCCTGAAAACGGCATTGTTCATTTTTTTCCCGAGGCTACTATTCTATTTGGTACGTATACCACTTCTTCTTTGTCCATTCATCTGTTTATGAACCTTTTTTCTGCTTCCATGTCTTGGCTATTTCAATATTGCTGCAGGGCTCATTTGCCTGCCTGTGTCTTTCCGATTCAGGTGGTCTTAGGTTATAGGCCCAAAAGGTGACCTGCCGCATCATATGGTAGCTCAATTTTTATCTTTTCAAGCAGCTCCATTCAGTTTGTGTTAGTGCTGTTACCACTTTACATCCCACCAGCAGCTAGAAGGTACACCGTTCTCTAAAACCCCTTCAGCATTTATACTTTGTAGACATTTTGCTGATGGAAACGATTGGTGTGAGCTGAAACCTTTTTCCATTTGAATTTGCATGTGTCTAATAATTCATTCTACTGAGCTTTAGGCATGTCCTTTTTTTCTTTTCCTTTTTTTTTAAAGAGTGAGTACAACTTCCCTCCTCTTATTGATTTCTTGAAAAATTTCTCATGTGTTGAATATTCTTGCCTATTCCTTACCCCAGGGCATTTTTCAGGGCAGGTGTCATTTAGAGCCCTGCAGTCCATGTGACTATTAAGCAACCATTAGCACTGGGTTTAAAGCTGCTGTTGTGGGAAAGAGCCACAAGGCGGCAGCATTATTACGTTCTCATCTCTTGTTACTAGGGCAACAGAATCTTCCTGGAGGTAGTGTTCCGAGGTTGTAAATTAGAGTGGAATGTGCTGGGACAAGCCCCCAGAAGTTTATGTCTCCTTACTTAGGTTTGTTTTTTAAATTTAATTTCTATTTCTTATCGGAGTAAATTTGATTAGAGTGTTTTGATTGTCTGGCTGTACAGAAACTGCTCAATGATTCCTACATATGTCTGTTCATCTTCGGGTTCTGTTACCATGTATGTGATTACAGAATGTATATTTTAAAGGTATTGGTGATTATATAATTCATACAGTTTATCTGTTATATGTTTTTATACAGTTAACATACATTAGTATATGTATGTTAACCCCATAGTCCTAATTTACCCGTCCTCCCACCTTTCATTTTGGCTAACAATTAGTTTATTTCATAAGTCTGTGAGTGTCTTTTTCTGTGGAAATATGTTCATTGGTAGCAATGTTAGGATAACATGTATAAATGATATCATAGGATAATTGTCATACCCTTTTGACTTACTTTACCTTATATGATTATTTCTAGGCTCTACTGTAGTCCTGAAAACGGCATTGTTCATTTTTTCCACGAGGCTACTATTCCATTCTGTCCATATACCACTTCTTCTCTGTCCATTCATCTGTTTATGGACATTTTTTTTGCTTCCATGTCTTTGCTATTTCAATATTGCTGCAGTGCACATTTGACTGCCTGTGTCTTTCCGATTCTGGTAGTCTTAGGTTATAAGCCCAAGAGGTGCCCTGCCGCATCATATGGTAGCTCCATTTTTACCTTTTCAAGCAGGTCCATTCAGTTTGCGTTAGTGCTGTTACCACTTTACATCCCACCAGCAGCTAGAAGGTACACAGTTCTCTAAAACCCCTTCAGCATTTATAGTTTATAGACATTTTGCTGATGGAAATGACTGGTGTGAGCTGAAACCTTGTTGAATTTGAATTTGCATGTGTCTAATAATTCCTGATACTGAGCTTTAGGCATGTCCTTTTTTTTCTTTTCCTTTTTTTTAAAGAGTGAGTACAACTTCCCTCCTCTTATTGACTTCTTGAAAAATTTCTCATGTGTTGAATTTTCTTGCGTATTCCCTACCCCAGGGCATTTATCAGGGCAGGTGTCATTTAGAGCCCTGCAGTCCTTGTGACTATTAAGCAACCATTAGCACTGGGTTTAATGCTGCTGTTGTGGGAAACAGCCACAAGGCGGCAGCATTATTACGTTCTCATCTCTTGTTACTAGGGCAACAGAATCTTCCTGGAGGTAGTGTTCCGTGGTTGTAAATTAGAGTGGAATGTGCTGGGACGAGCCCCCAGAAGTTTATGTCTCCTTACTTATGTTGGTTTTTTAAATTTAATTTCTATTTCTTATCAGAGTAATTTTGATTAGAGTGTTTTGATTGCCTGGCTGTACAGAATCTGCTCAATGATTCATACATATGTCTGTTCATCTTCGGGTCCTGTTACCATGTATGTGATTACAAAATGTATATTTTAAAGGTATTGGTGATTATATAATTCATACAGTTTATCTGTTATATGTTTTTATACACTTAACATACATTAGTATATGTATGTTAACCCCATAGTCCTAATTTACCCATCCTCCCACCTTTCATTTTGGCTAACCATTAGTTTATTTGATAAGTCTGTGAGTGTCTTTTTCTGTGGAAATATGTTCATTGGTAGCAATCTCAGGATAACATGTATAAATGTTATCATAGGATATTTGTCGTACCCTTTTGAGTTACTTAACGTTATATGATTATTTCTAGGCTCAACTGTAGTCCTGAAAACGGCATTGTTCATTTTTTTCCCGAGGCTACTATTCTATTTGGTACGTATACCACTTCTTCTTTGTCCATTCATCTGTTTATGAACCTTTTTTCTGCTTCCATGTCTTGGGTATTTCAATATTGCTGCAGTGCTCATTTGCCTGCCTGTGTCTTTCCGATTCAGGTGGTCTTAGGTTATAGGCCCAAAAGGTGACCTGCCGCATCATATGGTAGCTCAATTTTTATCTTTTCAAGCAGCTCCATTCAGTTTGTGTTAGTGCTGTTACCACTTTACATCCCACCAGCAGCTAGAAGGTACACCGTTCTCTAAAACCCCTTCAGCATTTATACTTTGTAGACATTTTGCTGATGGAAACGACTGGTGTGAGCTGAAACCTTTTTGAATTTGAATTTGCATGTGTCTAATAATTCATTCTACTGAGCTTTAGGCATGTCCTTTTTTTTCTTTTCCTTTTTCTTTAAAGAGTGAGTACAACTTCCCTCCTCTTATTGACTTCTTGAAAAATTTCTCATGTGTTGAATATTCTTGCCTATTCCCTACCCCAGGGCATTTTTCAGGGCAGGTGTCGTTTAGAGCCCTGCAGTCCATGTGACTATTAAGCAACCATTAGCACTGGGTTTATAGCTGCTGTTGTGGGAAAGAGCCACAAGGCGGCAGCATTATTACGTTCTCATCTCTTGTTACTAGGGCAACAGAATCTTCCTGGAGGTAGTGTTCCGAGGTTGTAAATTAGAGTGGAATGTGCTGGGACAAGCCCCCAGAAGTTTATGTCTCCTTACTTAGGTTTGTTTTTTAAATTTAATTTCTATTTCTTATCTGAGTAAATTTGATTAGAGTGTTTTGATTGTCTGGCTGTACAGAAACTGCTCAATGATTCCTACATATGTCTGTTCATCTTCGGATTCTGTTACCATGTATGTGATTACAGAATGTATATTTTAAAGGTATTGGTGATTATATAATTCATACAGTTTATCTGTTATATGTTTTTATACACTTAACATACATTAGTATATGTATGTTAACCCCATAGTCCTAGTTTACCCATCCTCCCACCTTTCATTTTGTCTAACCATTAGTTTATTTCATAAGTCTGTGAGTGTCTTTTTCTGTGGAAATATGTTCATTGGTAGCTATCTTAGGATAACATGTATAAATGTTATCATAGGATATTTGTCGTACCCTTTTGAGTTACTTAACCTTATATGATTATTTCTAGGCTCAACTGTAGTCCTGAAAACGGCATTGTTCATTTTTTTCCCGAGGCTACTATTCTATTTGGTACGTATACCACTTCTTCTTTGTCCATTCATCTGTTTATGAACCTTTTTTCTGCTTCCATGTCTTGGCTATTTCAATATTGCTGCAGTGCTCATTTGCCTGCCTGTGTCTTTCCGATTCAGGTGGTCTTAGGTTATAGGCCCAAAAGGTGACCTGCCGCATCATATGGTAGCTCAATTTTTATCTTTTCAAGCAGCTCCATTCAGTTTGTGTTAGTGCTGTTACCACTTTACATCCCACCAGCAGCTAGAAGGTACACAGTTCTCTAAAACCCCTTCAGCATTTATAGTTTGTAGACATTTTGCTGATGGAAACGACTGGTGTGAGCTGAAACCTTTTTGAATTTGAATTTGCATGTGTCTAATAATTCATTCTACTGAGCTTTAGGCATGTCCTTTTTTTTCTTTTCCTTTTTTTTTAAAGAGTGAGTACAACTTCCCTCCTCTTATTGACTTCTTGAAAAATTTCTCATGTGTTGAATATTATTGCCTATTCCCTACCCCAGGGCATTTTTCAGGGCAGGTGTCATTTAGAGCCCTGCAGTCCATGTGACTATTAAGCAACCATTAGCACTGGGTTTAAAGCTGCTGTTGTGGGAAAGAGCCACAAGGCGGCAGCATTATTACGTTCTCATCTCTTGTTACTAGGGCAACAGAATCTTCCTGGAGGTAGTGTTCCGAGGTTGTAAATTAGAGTGGAATGTGCTGGGACAAGCCCCCAGAAGTTTATGTCTCCTTACTTAGGTTTGTTTTTTAAATTTAATTTCTATTTCTTATCTGAGTAAATTTGATTAGAGTGTTTTGATTGTCTGGCTGTACAGAAACTGCTCAATGATTCCTACATATGTCTGTTCATCTTCGGATTCTGTTACCATGTATGTGATTACAGAATGTATATTTTAAAGGTATTGGTGATTATATAATTCATACAGTTTATCTGTTATATGTTTTTATACACTTAACATACATTAGTATATGTATGTTAACCCCATAGTCCTAGTTTACCCATCCTCCCACCTTTCATTTTGTCTAACCATTAGTTTATTTCATAAGTCTGTGAGTGTCTTTTTCTGTGGAAATATGTTCATTGGTAGCTATCTTAGGATAACATGTATAAATGTTATCATAGGATATTTGTCGTACCCTTTTGAGTTACTTAACCTTATATGATTATTTCTAGGCTCAACTGTAGTCCTGAAAACGGCATTGTTCATTTTTTTCCCGAGGCTACTATTCTATTTGGTACGTATACCACTTCTTCTTTGTCCATTCATCTGTTTATGAACCTTTTTTCTGCTTCCATGTCTTGGCTATTTCAATATTGCTGCAGTGCTCATTTGCCTGCCTGTGTCTTTCCGATTCAGGTGGTCTTAGGTTATAGGCCCAAAAGGTGACCTGCCGCATCATATGGTAGCTCAATTTTTACCTTTTCAAGCAGCTCCATTCAGTTTGCGTTAGTGCTGTTACCACTTTACATCCCAGCAGCAGATAGAAGGTATACATTTCTCTAAAACCCCTTCAGCATTTATAGTTTGTAGACTTTTTGCTGATGGCCATTTGACTGGTGTGAGCTGAAACCTTTTTGGAGGTTGGATACGCATGTGGCGAATAATTCCTTATACTGATCTTTAGGCATATCCTTTTTCTTCTTTTCCTTTTTTTGTTAAAGTGTCAGTACAACTTCCCTCTTCATATTCACTTTTTGAAAAATTTCTCATGTGTTGAATTTTCTTGCGTATTCCCTACCCCAGGGCATTTTTTGAGGACAGGTGTCATTTAGACCCCTGCAGTCGTTTTGACTATTAAGCAACCATTAGCACTGGGTTTAAAGCTGCTGTTGTGGGAAACAGCCACAAGGCGGCAGCATTATTACGTTCTCAACTCTTGTTACTATGGCAACAGAGTCTTCCTGGAGGTAGTGTTCCGAGGTTGTAAATTAGAGTGGAATGTGCTGGGACAAGCCTCCAGAAGTTTATGTCTCCTTACTTATGTTTGTTTTTTAAATTTAATTTCTATTTCTTATCGGAGTAAATTTGATTTTAGTGTTTTGATTGCCTGGCTGTACAGAATCTGCTCAATGATTCATACATATGTCTGTTCATCCTCGGGTCCTGTTACCATGTATGTGATTACAAAATGTATATTTTAAAGGTATTGGTGATTATATAATTCATACAGTTTATCTGTTATATGTTTTTATACACTTAACATACATTAGTATATGTATGTTAACCCCATAGTCCTAGTTAACCCATCCTCCCACCTTTCATTTTGGCTAACCATTAGTTTATTTGATAAGTCTGTGAGTGTCTTTTTCTGTGGAAATATGTTCATTGGTAGCAATCTTAGGATAACATGTATAAATGTTATCATAGGATATTTGTCGTACCCTTTTGAGTTACTTAACGTTATATGATTATTTCTAGGCTCAACTGTAGTCCTGAAAACGGCATTGTTCATTTTTTTCCCGAGGCTACTATTCTATTTGGTACGTATACCACTTCTTCTTTGTCCATTCATCTGTTTATGAACCTTTTTTCTGCTTCCATGTCTTGGCTATTTCAATATTGCTGCAGTGCTCATTTGCCTGCCTGTGTCTTTCCCATTCAGGTGGTCTTAGGTTATAGGCCCAAAAGGTGACCTGCCGCATCATATGGTAGCTCAATTTTTATCTTTTCAAGCAGCTCCATTCAGTTTGTGTTAGTGCTGTTACCACTTTACATCCCACCAGCAGCTAGAAGGTACACAGTTCTCTAAAACCCCTTCAGCATTTATACTTTGTAGACATTTTGCTGATGGAAACGATTGGTGTGAGCTGAAACCTTTTTCCATTTGAATTTGCATGTGTCTAATAATTCATTCTACTGAGCTTTAGGCATGTCCTTTTTTTCTTTTCCTTTTTTTTTAAAGAGTGAGTACAACTTCCCTCCTCTTATTGATTTCTTGAAAAATTTCTCATGTGTTGAATATTCTTGCCTATTCCTTACCCCAGGGCATTTTTCAGGGCAGGTGTCATTTAGAGCCCTGCAGTCCATGTGACTATTAAGCAACCATTAGCACTGGGTTTAAAGCTGCTGTTGTGGGAAAGAGCCACAAGGCGGCAGCATTATTACGTTCTCATCTCTTGTTACTAGGGCAACAGAATCTTCCTGGAGGTAGTGTTCCGAGGTTGTAAATTAGAGTGGAATGTGCTGGGACAAGCCTCCAGAAGTTTATGTCTCCTTACTTAGGTTTGTTTTTTAAATTTAATTTCTATTTCTTATCGGAGTAAATTTGATTTTAGTGTTTTGATTGCCTGGCTGTACAGAATCTGCTCAATGATTCATACATATGTCTGTTCATCCTCGGGTCCTGTTACCATGTATGTGATTACAAAATGTATATTTTAAAGGTATTGGTGATTATATAATTCATACAGTTTATCTGTTATATGTTTTTATACACTTAACATACATTAGTATATGTATGTTAACCCCATAGTCCTAGTTAACCCATCCTCCCACCTTTCATTTTGGCTAACCATTAGTTTATTTGATAAGTCTGTGAGTGTCTTTTTCTGTGGAAATATGTTCATTGGTAGCTATCTTTGGATAACATGTATAAATGTTATCATAGGATATTTGTCGTACCCTTTTGAGTTACTTAACCTTATATGATTATTTCTAGGCTCAACTGTAGTCCTGAAAACGGCATTGTTCATTTTTTTCCCGAGGCTACTATTCTATTTGGTACGTATACCACTTCTTCTTTGTCCATTCATCTGTTTATGAACCTTTTTTCTGCTTCCATGTCTTGGCTATTTCAATATTGCTGCAGTGCTCATTTGCCTGCCTGTGTCTTTCCGATTCAGGTGGTCTTAGGTTATAGGCCCAAAAGGTGACCTGCCGCATCATATGGTAGCTCAATTTTTACCTTTTCAAGCAGCTCCATTCAGTTTGCGTTAGTGCTGTTACCACTTTACATCCCAGCAGCAGATAGAAGGTATACATTTCTCTAAAACTCCTTCAGCATTTATAGTTTGTAGACTTTTTGCTGATGGCCATTTGACTGGTGTGAGCTGAAACCTTTTTGGAGGTTGGATACGCATGTGGCGAATAATTCCTTATACTGATCTTTAGGCATATCCTTTTTCTTCTTTTCCTTTTTTTGTTAAAGTGTGAGTACAACTTCCCTCTTCATATTCACTTTTTGAAAAATTTCTCATGTGTTGAATTTTCTTGCGTATTCCCTACCCCAGGGCATTTTTTGAGGGCAGGTGTCATTTAGACCCCTGCAGTCGTTTTGACTATTAAGCAACCATTAGCACTGGGTTTAAAGCTGCTGTTGTGGGAAACAGCCACAAGGCGGCAGCATTATTACGTTCTCAACTCTTGTTACTATGGCAACAGAGTCTTCCTGGAGGTAGTGTTCCGAGGTTGTAAATTAGAGTGGAATGTGCTGGGACAAGCCTCCAGAAGTTTATGTCTCCTTACTTATGTTTGTTTTTTAAATTTAATTTCTATTTCTTATCGGAGTAAATTTGATTTTAGTGTTTTGATTGCCTGGCTGTACAGAATCTGCTCAATGATTCATACATATGTCTGTTCACCCTCGGGTCCTGTTACCATGTATGTGATTACAAAATGTATATTTTAAAGGTATTGGTGATTATATAATTCATACAGTTTATCTGTTATATGTTTTTATACACTTAACATACATTAGTATATGTATGTTAACCCCATAGTCCTAGTTAACCCATCCTCCCACCTTTCATTTTGGCTAACCATTAGTTTATTTGATAAGTCTGTGAGTGTCTTTTTCTGTGGAAATATGTTCATTGGTAGCAATCTTAGGATAACATGTATAAATGTTATCATAGGATATTTGTCGTACCCTTTTGAGTTACTTAACGTTATATGATTATTTCTAGGCTCAACTGTAGTCCTGAAAACGGCATTGTTCATTTTTTTCCCGAGGCTACTATTCTATTTGGTACGTATACCACTTCTTCTTTGTCCATTCATCTGTTTATGAACCTTTTTTCTGCTTCCATGTCTTGGCTATTTCAATATTGCTGCAGTGCTCATTTGCCTGCCTGTGTCTTTCCGATTCAGGTGGTCTTAGGTTATAGGCCCAAAAGGTGACCTGCCGCATCATATGGTAGCTCAATTTTTATCTTTTCAAGCAGCTCCATTCAGTTTGTGTTAGTGCTGTTACCACTTTACATCCCACCAGCAGCTAGAAGGTACACAGTTCTCTAAAACCCCTTCAGCATTTATACTTTGTAGACATTTTGCTGATGGAAACGATTGGTGTGAGCTGAAACCTTTTTCCATTTGAATTTGCATGTGTCTAATAATTCATTCTACTGAGCTTTAGGCATGTCCTTTTTTTCTTTTCCTTTTTTTTAAAGAGTGAGTACAACTTCCCTCCTCTTATTGATTTCTTGAAAAATTTCTCATGTGTTGAATATTCTTGCCTATTCCTTACCCCAGGGCATTTTTCAGGGCAGGTGTCATTTAGAGCCCTGCAGTCCATGTGACTATTAAGCAACCATTAGCACTGGGTTTAAAGCTGCTGTTGTGGGAAAGAGCCACAAGGCGGCAGCATTATTACGTTCTCATCTCTTGTTACTAGGGCAACAGAATCTTCCTGGAGGTAGTGTTCCGAGGTTGTAAATTAGAGTGGAATGTGCTGGGACAAGCCTCCAGAAGTTTATGTCTCCTTACTTAGGTTTGTTTTTTAAATTTAATTTCTATTTCTTATCGGAGTAAATTTGATTTTAGTGTTTTGATTGCCTGGCTGTACAGAATCTGCTCAATGATTCATACATATGTCTGTTCATCCTCGGGTCCTGTTACCATGTATGTGATTACAAAATGTATATTTTAAAGGTATTGGTGATTATATAATTCATACAGTTTATCTGTTATATGTTTTTATACACTTAACATACATTAGTATATGTATGTTAACCCCATAGTCCGAGTTAACCCATCCTCCCACCTTTCATTTTGGCTAACCATTAGTTTATTTGATAAGTCTGTGAGTGTCTTTTTCTGTGGAAATATGTTCATTGGTAGCTATCTTTGGATAACATGTATAAATGTTATCATAGGATATTTGTCGTACCCTTTTGAGTTACTTAACCTTATATGATTATTTCTAGGCTCAACTGTAGTCCTGAAAACGGCATTGTTCATTTTTTTCCCGAGGCTACTATTCTATTTGGTACGTATACCACTTCTTCTTTGTCCATTCATCTGTTTATGAACCTTTTTTCTGCTTCCATGTCTTGGCTATTTCAATATTGCTGCAGTGCTCATTTGCCTGCCTGTGTCTTTCCGATTCAGGTGGTCTTAGGTTATAGGCCCAAAAGGTGACCTGCCGCATCATATGGTAGCTCAATTTTTACCTTTTCAACAGCTCAATTCAGTTTGCGTTAGTGCTGTTACCACTTTACATCCAACTAGGATCTAGAAGGTACACAGTTCTCTAAAACTCCTTCAGCATTTATAGTTTGTAGACATTTTGCTGATGGAAATGACTTTTGTGAGCTGAAACCTTTTTGAATTTGCATTTGCATGTGTATAATAATTCCTTATACTGAGGTTTAGGAATGTCCTTTTTTTTCTTTTCCTTTTTTTTTAAAGAGTGAGTACAACTTCCCTCCTCTTATTGACTTCTTGAAAAATTTCTAATGTGTTGAATTTTCTTGCCTATTCCCTACCCCAGGGCATTTTTAAGGGCAGGTGTCATTTAGAGCCCTGCAGTCCTTGTGACTATTAAGCAAACATTAGCACTTGGTTTAAAGCTGCTGTTGTGGGAAAGAGCCACAAGGCAGCAGCATTATTACGTTCTCATCTCTTGTTACTAGGGCAACAGAATCTTCCTGGAGGTAGTGATCCGAGGTTGTAAATTAGAGTGGAATGTGCTGGGACAAGCCCCCAGAAGTTTATGTCTCCTTACTTATGTTTGTTTTTTTAAATTTAATTTCTATTTCTTATCGGAGTAAATTTGATTAGAGTGTTTTGATTGCCTGGCTGTACAGGATCTGCTCAGTGATTCATCCATATGTCTGTTCATCTTCGGGTCCTCTTACCATGTATGTGATTACAAAATGTATATTTTAAAGGTATTGGTGATTATATAATTCATACAGTTTATCTGTTACATGTTTTTATACACTTAACATACATTAGTATATGTATGTTAACCCCATAGTCCTAATTTACCCATCCTCCCACCTTTCATTTTGGCTAACCATTAGTTTATTTCATAAGTCTGTGAGTGTCTTTTTCTGTGGAAATATGTTCATTGGTAGCAATCGTAGGATAACATGTATAAATGTTATCATAGGATATTTGTCGTACCCTTTTGAGTTACTTAACCTTATATGATTATTTCTAGGCTCAACTGTAGTCCTGAAAACGGCATTGTTCATTTTTTTTCCCGAGGCTACTATGCTATTTGGTACGTATACCACTTCTTCTTTGTCCATTCATCTGTTTATGAACCCTTTTTCTGCTTCCACGTCTTGGCTATTTCAATATAGCTGCAGTGCACATTTGCCTGCCTGTGTCTTTCCGATTCAGGTGGTCTTAGGTTATAGGCCCAAAAGGTGCCCTGCCGCATCATATGGTAGCTCAATTTTTATCTTTTCAAGCAGATCCATTCAGTTTGCGTTAGTGCTGTTACCACTTTACATCCCACCAGCAGCTAGAAGGTACACAGTTCTCTAAAACCCCTTCAGCATTTATAGTTTGTAGACATTTTGCTGATGGAAACGACTGGTGTGAGCTGAAACCTTTTTGAATTTGAATTTGCATGTGTCTAATAATTCATTCTACTGAGCTTTAGGCATGTCCTTTTTTTTCTTTTCCTTTTTTTTTAAAGAGTGAGTACAACTTCCCTCCTCTTATTGACTTCTTGAAAAATTTCTCATGTGTTGAATATTCTTGCCTATTCCCTACCCCAGGGCATTTTTCAGGGCAGGTGTCATTTAGAGCCCTGCAGTCCATGTGACTATTAAGCAACCATTAGCACTGGGTTTAAAGCTGCTGTTGTGGGAAAGAGCCACAAGGCGGCAGCATTATTACGTTCTCATCTCTTGTTACTAGGGCAACAGAATCTTCCTGGTGGTAGTGTTCCGAGGTTGTAAATTAGAGTGGAATGTGCTGGGACAAGCCCCCAGAAGTTTATGTCTCCTTACTTAGGTTTGTTTTTTAAATTAAATTTCTATTTCTTATCGGAGTAAATTTGATTAGAGTGTTTTGATTGTCTGGCTGTACAGAAACTGCTCAATGATTCCTACATATGTCTGTTCATCTTCGGATTCTGTTACCATGTATGTTATTACAGAATGTATATTTTAAAGGTATTGGTGATTATATATAATTCATACAGTTTATCTGTTATATGTTTTTATACACTTAACATACATTAGTATATGTATGTTAACCCCATAGTCCTAATTTACCCATCCTCCCACCTTTCATTTTGGCTAACAATTAGTTTATTTCATAAGTCTGTGAGTGTCTTTTTCTGTGGAAATATGTTCATTGGTAGCAATCTTAGGATAACATGTATAAATGATATCATAGGATATTTGTCATACCCTTTTGACTTACTTAACCTTATATGATTATTTCTAGGCTCAACTCTAGTCCTTAAAACGGCATTGTTCATTTTTTCCCCGAGGCTACTATTGCATTCTGTCCATATACCACTTCTTCTCTGTCCATTCATCTGTTTATGGACCTTTTTTTGCTTCCATGTCTTGGCTATTTCAGTATTGCTGCAGTGCACATTTGACTGCCTGTGTCTTTCCGATTCTGGTGGTCTTAGGTTATAAGCCCGAGAGGTGCCCTGCCGCATCATATGGTAGCTCAATTTCTACCTTTTCAAGCGGCTCCATTCAGTTTGCGTTAGTGCTGTTACCACTTTACATCCCAGCAGCAGATAGAAGGTACACATTTCTCTAAAACCCCTTCAGCATTTATAGTTTGTAGACTTTTTGCTGATGGCCATTTGACTGTTGTGAGCTGAAACCTTTATGGAGGTTGGATACGCATGTGGCGAATAATTCCTTATACTGATCTTTAGGCATATCCTTTTTCTTTTCCTTTTTTTGTTAAAGTGTGAGTACAACTTCCCTCTTCATATTCACTTTTTGAAAAATTTCTCATGTGTTGAATTTTCTTGCCTATTCCCTACCCAAGGGCACTTTTTGAGGGCAGGTGTCATTTAGACCCCTGCAGTCGTTGTGACTATTAAGCAACCATTAGCACTGGGTTTAAAGCTGCTGTTGTGGGAAACAGCCACAAGGCGGCAGCATTATTACGTTCTCAACTCTTGTTACTATGGCAACAGAATCTTCCTGGAGGTAGTGTTCTGAGGTTGTAAATTAGAGTGGAATGTGCTGGGACAAGCCCCCAGAAGTTTATGTCTCCTTACTTATGTTTGTTTTTTAAATTTCATTTCTATTTCTTATCAGCGTAAATTTGATTAGAGTGTTTTGATTGCCTGGCTGTACAGGATCTGCTCAATGATTCATACATATGTCTGTTCATCTTCGGGTCCTGTTACCATGTATGTGATTACAAAATGTATATTTTAAAGGTATTGGTGATTATATAATTCATACAGTTTATCTGTTATATGTTTTTATACACTTAACATACATTAGTATATGTATGTTAACCCCATAGTCCTAATTTACCCATCCTCCCACCTTTCATTTTGCTAACCATTAGTTTATTTCATAAGTCTGTGAGTGTCTTTTTCTGTGGAAATATGTTCATTGGTAGCAATCTTAGGATAACATGTATAAATATTATCATAGGATCTTTGTCGTACCCTTTTGAGTTAGTTAACCTTATATGATTATTTCTAGGCTCAACTGTAGTCCTGAAAACGGCGTTGTTCATTTCTTTCCCCAGGCTACTATTCTATTTGGTACGTATACTACTTCTTCTTTGTCCATTCATCTGTTTATGAACCTTTTTTTTGCTTCCGTGTCTTGGCTATTTCAATATTGCTGCAGTGCTCATTTGCCTGCCTGTGTCTTTCCGATTCAGGTGGTCTTAGGTTATAGGCCCAAAGGGTGACCTGCTGCATCATATGGTAGCTCAATTTTTACCTTTTCAAGAAGCTCCATTCAGTTTGCGTTAGTGCTGTTACCACTTTACATCCCACCAGCAGCTAGAAGGTACACAGTTCTCTAAAACCCCTTCAGCATTTATAGTTTGTAGACATTTTGCTGATGGAAACGACTGGTGTGAGCTGAAACCCTGTTGAATTTGAATTTGCATGTGTCTAATAATTCCTTATACTGAGCTTTAGGCATGTCCTTTTTTTTCTTTTCCTTTTTTTTAAAGAGTGAGTACAACTTCCCTCCTCTTATTGACTTCTTGAAAAATTTCTCATGTGTTGAATTTTCTTGCCTTTTCCCTACCCCAGGGCATTTTTCAGGGCAGGTGTCATTTAGAGCCCTGCAGTCCTTGTGACTATTAAGCAACCATTAGCACTGGGTTTAATGCTGCTGTTGTGGGAAACAGCCACAAGGCAGCAGCATTATTACGTTCTCATCTCTTGTTACTAGGGCAACAGAATCTTCCTGGAGGTAGTGTTCCGTGGTTGTAAATTAGAGTGGAATGTGCTGGGACGAGCCCCCAGAAGTTTATGTCTCCTTACTTATGTTTGTTTTTTAAATTTAATTCTATTTCTTTTTGGAGTAAATTTGATTAGAGTCTTTTGATTGTCTGGCTGTACAGAATCTGCTCAATGATTCCTACATATGTTTGTTCATCTTCGGATTCTGTTACCATGTATGTGAATACAGAATGTATATTTTAAAGGTATTGGTGATTATATAATTCATATAGTTTATCTGTTATATGTTTATATGCATGTAACATACATTAGTATATTTATGTTAATCCCATAGTCCTAATTTACCCATCCTCCCCCCTTTCATTTTGACTAACCATTAGTTTATTTCATAAGTCTGTGAGTGTCTTTTTCTGTGGAAATATGTTCATTGGTAGCAATCTTAGGATAACATGTATAAATGATATCATAGGATATTTGTCATACCCTTTTGACTTACTTAACCTTATATTATTATTTCTAGGCTCTCCTGTAGTCCTGAAAACGGCATTGTTCATTTTTTCCCCGAGGCTACTATTCCATTCTGTCCATATACCACTTCTTCTCTGTCCATTCATCTGTTTATGGACCTTTTTTTGCTTCCATGTCTTGGCTATTTCAGTATTGCTGCAGTGCACATTTGACTGCCTGCGTCTTTCCGATTCTGGTGGTCTTAGGTTATAAGCCCGAGAGGTGCCCTGCCGCATCATATGGTAGCTCAATTTCTACCTTTTCAAGCGGCTCCATTCAGTTTGCGTTAGTGCTGTTACCACTTTACATCCCAGCAGCAGATAGAAGGTACCCATTTCTCTAAAACCCCTTCAGCATTTATAGTTTGTAGACTTTTTGCTGATGGCCATTTGACTGTTGTGAGCTGAAACCTTTATGGAGGTTGGATACGCATGTGGCGAATAATTCCTTATACTGATCTTTAGGCATATCCTTTTTCTTCTTTTCCTTTTTTTGTTAAAGTGTGAGTACAACTTCCCTCTTCATATTCACTTTTTGAAAAATTTCTCATGTGTTGAATTTTCTTGCCTATTCCCTACCCAAGGGCACTTTTTGAGGGCAGGTGTCATTTAGACCCCTGCAGTCGTTGTGACTATTAAGCAACCATTAGCACTGGGTTTAAAGCTGCTGTTGTGGGAAACAGCCACAAGGCGGCAGCATTATTACGTTCTCAACTCTTGTTACTAGGGCAACAGAATCTTCCTGGAGGTAGTGTTCTGAGGTTGTAAATTAGAGTGGAATGTGCTGGGACAAGCCCCCAGAAGTTTATGTCTCCTTACTTATGTTTGTTTTTTAAATTTCATTTCTATTTCTTATCAGCGTAAATTTGATTAGAGTGTTTTGATTGCCTGGCTGTACAGGATCTGCTCAATGATTCATACATATGTCTGTTCATCTTCGGGTCCTGTTACCATGTATGTGATTACAAAATGTATATTTTAAAGGTATTGGTGATTATATAATTCATACAGTTTATCTGTTATATGTTTTTATACACTTAACATACATTAGTATATGTATGTTAACCCCATAGTCCTAATTTACCCATCCTCCCACCTTTCATTTTGCTAACCATTAGTTTATTTCATAAGTCTGTGAGTGTCTTTTTCTGTGGAAATATGTTCATTGGTAGCAATCTTAGGATAACATGTATAAATATTATCATAGGATCTTTGTCGTACCCTTTTGAGTTAGTTAACCTTATATGATTATTTCTAGGCTCAACTGTAGTCCTGAAAACGGCGTTGTTCATTTTTTTCCCCAGGCTACTATTCTATTTGGTACGTATACTACTTCTTCTTTGTCCATTCATCTGTTTATGAACCTTTTTTCTGCTTCCATGTCTTGGCTATTTCAATATTGCTGCAGTGCTCATTTGCCTGCCTGTGTCTTTCCGATTCAGGTGGTCTTAGGTTATAGGCCCAAAGGGTGACCTGCTGCATCATATGGTAGCTCAATTTTTACCTTTTCAAGAAGCTCCATTCAGTTTGCGTTAGTGCTGTTACCACTTTACATCTCACCAGCAGCTAGAAGGTACACAGTTCTCTAAAACCCCTTCAGCATTTATAGTTTATAGACATTTTGCTGATGGAAATGACTGGTGTGAGCTGAAACCTTGTTGAATTTGAATTTGCATGTGTCTAATAATTCCTTATACTGAGCTTTAGGCATGTCCTTTTTTTTCTTTTCCTTTTTTTTAAAGAGTGAGTACAACTTCCCTCCTCTTATTGACTTCTTGAAAAATTTCTCATGTGTTGAATTTTCTTGCCTTTTCCCTACCCCAGGGCATTTTTCAGGGCAGGTGTCATTTAGAGCCCTGCAGTCCTTGTGACTATTAAGCAACCATTAGCACTGGGTTTAATGCTGCTGTTGTGGGAAACAGCCACAAGGCAGCAGCATTATTACGTTCTCATCTCTTGTTACTAGGGCAACAGAATCTTCCTGGAGGTAGTGTTCCGTGGTTGTAAATTAGAGTGGAATGTGCTGGGACAAGCCCCCAGAAGTTTATGTCTCCTTACTTATGTTTGTTTTTTAAATTTAATTCTATTTCTTTTTGGAGTAAATTTGATTAGAGTCTTTTGATTGTCTGGCTGTACAGAATCTGCTCAATGATTCCTACATATGTTTGTTCATCTTCGGATTCTGTTACCATGTATGTGAATACAGAATGTATATTTTAAAGGTATTGGTGATTATATAATTCATATAGTTTATCTGTTATATGTTTATATGCATGTAACATACATTAGTATATTTATGTTAATCCCATAGTCCTAATTTACCCATCCTCCCCCCTTTCATTTTGACTAACCATTAGTTTATTTCATAAGTCTGTGAGTGTCTTTTTCTGTGGAAATATGTTCATTGGTAGCAATCTTAGGATAACATGTATAAATGATATCATAGGATATTTGTCATACCCTTTTGACTTACTTAACCTTATATTATTATTTCTAGGCTCTCCTGTAGTCCTGAAAACGGCATTGTTCATTTTTTCCCCGAGGCTACTATTCCATTCTGTCCATATACCACTTCTTCTCTGTCCATTCATCTGTTTATGGACCTTTTTTTGCTTCCATGTCTTGGCTATTTCAGTATTGCTGCAGTGCACATTTGACTGCCTGCGTCTTTCCGATTCTGGTGGTCTTAGGTTATAAGCCCGAGAGGTGCCCTGCCGCATCATATGGTAGCTCAATTTCTACCTTTTCAAGCGGCTCCATTCAGTTTGCGTTAGTGCTGTTACCACTTTACATCCCAGCAGCAGATAGAAGGTACCCATTTCTCTAAAACCCCTTCAGCATTTATAGTTTGTAGACTTTTTGCTGATGGCCATTTGACTGTTGTGAGCTGAAACCTTTATGGAGGTTGGATACGCATGTGGCGAATAATTCCTTATACTGATCTTTAGGCATATCCTTTTTCTTCTTTTCCTTTTTTTGTTAAAGTGTGAGTACAACTTCCCTCTTCATATTCACTTTTTGAAAAATTTCTCATGTGTTGAATTTTCTTGCCTATTCCCTACCCAAGGGCACTTTTTGAGGGCAGGTGTCATTTAGACCCCTGCAGTCGTTGTGACTATTAAGCAACCATTAGCACTGGGTTTAAAGCTGCTGTTGTGGGAAACAGCCACAAGGCGGCAGCATTATTACGTTCTCAACTCTTGTTACTAGGGCAACAGAATCTTCCTGGAGGTAGTGTTCTGAGGTTGTAAATTAGAGTGGAATGTGCTGGGACAAGCCCCCAGAAGTTTATGTCTCCTTACTTATGTTTGTTTTTTAAATTTCATTTCTATTTCTTATCAGCGTAAATTTGATTAGAGTGTTTTGATTGCCTGGCTGTACAGGATCTGCTCAATGATTCATACATATGTCTGTTCATCTTCGGGTCCTGTTACCATGTATGTGATTACAAAATGTATATTTTAAAGGTATTGGTGATTATATAATTCATACAGTTTATCTGTTATATGTTTTTATACACTTAACATACATTAGTATATGTATGTTAACCCCATAGTCCTAATTTACCCATCCTCCCACCTTTCATTTTGCTAACCATTAGTTTATTTCATAAGTCTGTGAGTGTCTTTTTCTGTGGAAATATGTTCATTGGTAGCAATCTTAGGATAACATGTATAAATATTATCATAGGATCTTTGTCGTACCCTTTTGAGTTAGTTAACCTTATATGATTATTTCTAGGCTCAACTGTAGTCCTGAAAACGGCGTTGTTCATTTTTTTCCCCAGGCTACTATTCTATTTGGTACGTATACTACTTCTTCTTTGTCCATTCATCTGTTTATGAACCTTTTTTCTGCTTCCATGTCTTGGCTATTTCAATATTGCTGCAGTGCTCATTTGCCTGCCTGTGTCTTTCCGATTCAGGTGGTCTTAGGTTATAGGCCCAAAGGGTGACCTGCTGCATCATATGGTAGCTCAATTTTTACCTTTTCAAGAAGCTCCATTCAGTTTGCGTTAGTGCTGTTACCACTTTACATCTCACCAGCAGCTAGAAGGTACACAGTTCTCTAAAACCCCTTCAGCATTTATAGTTTATAGACATTTTGCTGATGGAAATGACTGGTGTGAGCTGAAACCTTGTTGAATTTGAATTTGCATGTGTCTAATAATTCCTTATACTGAGCTTTAGGCATGTCCTTTTTTTTCTTTTCCTTTTTTTTAAAGAGTGAGTACAACTTCCCTCCTCTTATTGACTTCTTGAAAAATTTCTCATGTGTTGAATTTTCTTGCCTTTTCCCTACCCCAGGGCATTTTTCAGGGCAGGTGTCATTTAGAGCCCTGCAGTCCTTGTGACTATTAAGCAACCATTAGCACTGGGTTTAATGCTGCTGTTGTGGGAAACAGCCACAAGGCAGCAGCATTATTACGTTCTCATCTCTTGTTACTAGGGCAACAGAATCTTCCTGGAGGTAGTGTTCCGTGGTTGTAAATTAGAGTGGAATGTGCTGGGACGAGCCCCCAGAAGTTTATGTCTCCTTACTTATGTTTGTTTTTTAAATTTAATTCTATTTCTTTATGGAGTAAATTTGATTAGAGTCTTTTGATTGTCTGGCTGTACAGAATCTGCTCAATGATTCCTATATATGTCTGTTCATCTTCGGATTCTGTTACCATGTATGTGAATACAGAATGTATATTTTAAAGGTATTGGTGATTATATAATTCATATAGTTTATCTGTTATATGTTTATATGCATGTAACATACATTAGTATATTTATGTTAATCCCATAGTCCTAATTTACCCATCCTCCCACCTTTCATTTTGGCTAACCATTAGTTTATTTCATAAGTCTGTGAGTGTCTTTTTCTGTGGAAATATGTTCATTGGTAGCAATCTTAGGATAACATGTATAAATGATATCATAGGATATTTGTCATACCCTTTTGACTTACTTAACCTTATATTATTATTTCTAGCCTCTACTGTAGTCCTGAAAACGGCATTGTTCATTTTTTCCCCGAGGCTACTATTCCATTCTGTCCATATACCACTTCTTCTCTGTCCATTCATCTGTTTATGGACCTTTTTTTGCTTCCATGTCTTGGCTATTTCAGTATTGCTGCAGTGCACATTTGACTGCCTGTGTCTTTCCGATTCTGGTGGTCTTAGGTTATAAGCCCGAGAGGTGCCCTGCCGCATCATATGGTAGCTCAATTTCTACCTTTTCAAGCGGCTCCATTCAGTTTGCGTTAGTGCTGTTACCACTTTACATCCCAGCAGCAGATAGAAGGTACACATTTCTCTAAAACCCCTTCAGCATTTATAGTTTGTAGACTTTTTGCTGATGGCCATTTGACTGTTGTGAGCTGAAACCTTTATGGAGGTTGGATACGCATGTGGCGAATAATTCCTTATACTGATCTTTAGGCATATCCTTTTTCTTCTTTTCCTTTTTTTGTTAAAGTGTGAGTACAACTTCCCTCTTCATATTCACTTTTTGAAAAATTTCTCATGTGTTGAATTTTCTTGCCTATTCCCTACCCAAGGGCACTTTTTGAGGGCAGGTGTCATTTAGACCCCTGCAGTCGTTGTGACTATTAAGCAACCATTAGCACTGGGCTTAAAGCTGCTGTTGTGGGAAACAGCCACAAGGCGGCAGCATTATTACGTTCTCAACTCTTGTTACTAGGGCAACAGAATCTTCCTGGAGGTAGTGTTCTGAGGTTGTAAATTAGAGTGGAATGTGCTGGGACAAGCCCCCAGAAGTTTATGTCTCCTTACTTATGTTTGTTTTTTAAATTTCATTTCTATTTCTTATCAGCGTAAATTTGATTAGAGTGTTTTGATTGCCTGGCTGTACAGGATCTCCTCAATGATTCATACATATGTCGGTTCATCTTCGGGTCCTGTTACCATGTATGTGATTACAAAATGTATATTTTAAAGGTATTGGTGATTATATAATTCATACAGTTTATCTGTTATATGTTTTTATACACTTAACATACATTAGTATATGTATGTTAACCCCATAGTCCTAATTTACCCATCCTCCCACCTTTCATTTTGCTAACCATTAGTTTATTTCATAAGTCTGTGAGTGTCTTTTTCTGTGGAAATATGTTCATTGGTAGCAATCTTAGGATAACATGTATAAATGTTTTCATAGGATTTTGTCGTACCCTTTTGAGTTACTTAACGTTATATGATTATTTCTAGGCTCAACTGTAGTCCTGAAAACGGCATTGTTCATTTTTTTCCCGAAGCTAGTATTCTATTTGGTACGTATACCACTTCTTCTTTGTCCATTCATCTGTTCATGAACCTGTTTTCTGCTTCCATGTCTTGGCTATTTCAATATTGCTGCAGTGCTCATTTGCCTGCCTGTGTCTTTCCGATTCAGGTGGTCTTAGGTTATAGGCCCAAAAGGTGACCTGCCGCATCATATGGTAGCTCAATTTTTATCTTTTCAAGCAGCTCCATTCAGTTTGTGTTAGTGCTGTTACCACTTTACATCCCACCAGCAGCTAGAAGGTACACAGTTCTCTAAAACCCCTTCAGCATTTATAGTTTGTAGACATTTTGCTGATGGAAACGACTGGTGTGAGCTGAAACCTTTTTGAATTTGAATTTGCATGTGTCTAATAATTCATTCTACTGACCTTTAGGCATGTCCTTTTTTTTCTTTTCCTTTTTATTTAAAGAGTGAGTACAACTTCCCTCCTCTTATTGACTTCTGAAAAAATTTCTCATGTGTTGAATATTATTGCCTATTCCCTACCCCAGGGCATTTTTCAGGGCAGGTGTCATTTAGAGCCCTGCAGTCCATGTGACTATTAAGCAACCATTAGCACTGGGTTTAAAGCTGCTGTTCTGGGAAAGAGCCACAAGGCGGCAGCATTATTACGTTCTCATCTCTTGTTACTAGGGCAACAGAATCTTCCTGGAGGTAGTGTTCCGAGGTTGTAAATTAGAGTGGAATGTGCTGGGACAAGCCCCCAGAAGTTTATGTCTCCTTACTTAGGTTTGTTTTTTAAATTTAATTTCTATTTCTTATCTGAGTAAATTTGATTAGAGTGTTTTGATTGTCTGGCTGTACAGAATCTGCTCAATGATTCCTACATATGTCTGTTCATCTTCGCATTCTGTTACCATGAATGTGATTACAGAATGTATATTTTAAAGGTATTGGTGATTATATAATTCATACAGTTTATCTGTTATATGTTTTTATACACTTAACATACATTAGTATATGTATGTTAACCCCATAGTCCTAATTTACCCATCCTCCCACCTTTCATTTTGGCTAACCATTAGTTTATTTCATAAGTCTGTGAGTGTGTTTTTCTGTGGAAATATGTTCATTGGTAGCAATCGTAGGATAACATGTATAAATGTTATCATAGGATATTTGTCGTACCCTTTTGAGTTACTTAACCTTATATGATTATTTCTAGGCTCAACTGTAGTCCTGAAAACGGCATTGTTCATTTTTTTTCCCGAGGCTACTATGCTATTTGGTACGTATACCACTTCTTCTTTGTCCATTCATCTGTTTATGAACCCTTTTTCTGCTTCCACGTCTTGGCTATTTCAATATAGCTGCAGTGCACATTTGCCTGCCTGTGTCTTTCCGATTCAGGTGGTCTTAGGTTATAGGCCCAAAAGGTGACCTGCCGCATCATATGGTAGCTCAATTTTTATCTTTTCAAGCAGCTCCATTCAGTTTGTGTTAGTGCTGTTACCACTTTACATCCCACCAGCAGCTAGAAGGTACACAGTTCTCTAAAACCCCTTCAGCATTTATAGTTTGTAGACATTTTGCTGATGGAAACGACTGGTGTGAGCTGAAACCTTTTTGAATTTGAATTTGCATGTGTCTAATAATTCATTCTACTGACCTTTAGGCATGTCCTTTTTTTTCTTTTCCTTTTTTTTTAAAGAGTGAGTACAACTTCCCTCCTCTTATTGATTTCTTGAAAAATTTCTCATGTGTTGAATATTCTTGCCTATTCCTTACCCCAGGGCATTTTTCAGGGCAGGTGTCATTTAGAGCCCTGCAGTCCATGTGATTATTAAGCAACCATTAGCACTGGGTTTAAAGCTGCTGTTGTGGGAAAGAGCCACAAGGCGGCAGCATTATTACGTTCTCATCTCTTGTTACTAGGGCAACAGAATCTTCCTGGAGGTAGTGTTCCGAGGTTGTAAATTAGAGTGGAATGTGCTGGGACAAGCCCCCAGAAATTTATGTCTCCTTACTTAGGTTTGTTTTTTAAATTTAATTTCTATTTCTTATCGGAGTAAATTTGATTAGAGTGTTTTGATTGTCTGGCTGTACAGAAAGTGCTCAATGATTCCTACATATGTCTGTTCATCTTCGGATTCTGTTACCATGTATGTGATTACAGAATGTATATTTTAAAGGTATTGGTGATTATATAATTCATACAGTTTATCTGTTATATGTTTTTATACACTTAACATACATTAGTATATGTATGTTAACCCCATAGTCCTAATTTACCCGTCCTCCCACCTTTCATTTTGGCTAACAATTAGTTTATTTCATAAGTCTGTGAGTGTCTTTTTCAGTGGAAATATGTTCATTGGTAGCAATCTTAGGATAACATGTATAAATGATATCATAGGATAATTGTCATACCCTTTTGACTTACTTAACCTTATATGATTATTTCTAGGCTCTACTGTAGTCCTGAAAACGGCATTGTTCATTTTTTCCCCGAGGCTACTATTCCATTCTGTCCATATACCACTTCTTCTCTGTCCATTCATCTGTTTATGGACATTTTTTTTGCTTCCATGTCTTTGCTATTTCAATATTGCTGCAGTGCACATTTGACTGCCTGTGTCTTTCCGATTCTGGTAGTCTTAGGTTATAAGCCCAAGAGGTGCCCTGCCGCATCATATGGTAGCTCAATTTTGACCTTTTCAAGCAGCTCCATTCAGTTTGCGTTAGTGCTGTTACCACTTTACATCCCACCAGCAGCTAGAAGGTACACAGTTCTCTAAAACCCCTTCAGCATTTATAGTTTGTAGACATTTTGCTGATGGAAACGACTGGTGTGAGCTGAAACCTTTTTGAATTTGAATTTGCATGTGTCTAATAATTCATTCTACTGAGCTTTAGGCATGTCCTTTTTTTTCTTTTCCTTTTTTTTTAAAGAGTGAGTAAAACTTCCCTCCTCTTATTGACTTCTTGAAAAATTTCTCATGTGTTGAATATTATTGCCTATTCCCTACCCCAGGGCATTTTTCAGGGCAGGTGTCATTTAGAGCCCTGCAGTCCATGTGACTATTAAGCAACCATTAGCACTGGGTTTAAAGCTGCTGTTGTGGGAAAGAGCCACAAGGCGGCAGCATTATTACGTTCTCATCTCTTGTTACTAGGGCAACAGAATCTTCCTGGAGGTAGTGTTCCGAGGTTGTAAATTAGAGTGGAATGTGCTGGGACAAGCCCCCAGAAGTTTATGTCTCCTTACTTAGGTTTGTTTTTTAAATTTAATTTCTATTTCTTATCTGAGTAAATTTGATTAGAGTGTTTTGATTGTCTGGCTGTACAGAATCTGCTCAATGATTCCTACATATGTCTGTTCATCTTCGCATTCTGTTACCATGAATGTGATTACAGAATGTATATTTTAAAGGTATTGGTGATTATATAATTCATACAGTTTATCTGTTATATGTTTTTATACACTTAACATACATTAGTATATGTATGTTAACCCCATAGTCCTAGTTTACCCATCCTCCCACCTTTCATTTTGTCTAACCATTAGTTTATTTCATAAGTCTGTGAGTGTCTTTTTCTGTGGAAATATGTTCATTGGTAGCTATCTTAGGATAACATGTATAAATGTTATCATAGGATATTTGTCGTACCCTTTTGAGTTACTTAACCTTATATGATTATTTCTAGGCTCAACTGTAGTCCTGAAAACGGCATTGTTCATTTTTTTCCCGAGGCTACTATTCTATTTGGTACGTATACCACTTCTTCTTTGTCCATTCATCTGTTTATGAACCTTTTTTCTGCTTCCATGTCTTGGCTATTTCAATATTGTGCAGTGCTCATTTGCCTGCCTGTGTCTTTCCGATTCAGGTGGTCTTAGGTTATAGGCCCAAAAGGTGACCTGCCGCATCATATGGTAGCCCAATTTTTACCTTTTCAAGCAGCTCCATTCAGTTTGCGTTAGTGCTGTTACCACTTTACATCCCAGCAGCAGATAGAAGGTATACATTTCTCTAAAACCCCTTCAGCATTTATAGTTTGTAGACTTTTTGCTGATGTCCATTTGACTGGTGTGAGCTGAAACCTTTTTGGAGGTTGGATACGCATGTGGCGAATAATTCCTTATACTGATCTTTAGGCATATCCTTTTTCTTCTTTTCCTTTTTTTGTTAAAGTGTGAGTACAACTTCCCTCTTCATATTCACTTTTTGAAAAATTTCTCATGTGTTGAATTTTCTTGCGTATTCCCTACCCCAGGGCATTTTTTGAGGGCAGGTGTCATTTAGACCCCTGCAGTCGTTTTGACTATTAAGCAACCATTAGCACTGGGTTTAAAGCTGCTGTTGTGGGAAACAGCCACAAGGCGGCAGCATTATTATGTTCTCAACTCTTGTTACTATGGCAACAGAGTCTTCCTGGAGGTAGTGTTCCGAGGTTGTAAATTAGAGTGGAATGTGCTGGGACAAGCCTCCAGAAGTTTATGTCTCCTTACTTATGTTTGTTTTTTAAATTTAATTTCTATTTCTTATCGGAGTAAATTTGATTTTAGTGTTTTGATTGCCTGGCTGTACAGAATCTGCTCAATGATTCATACATATGTCTGTTCATCCTCGGGTCCTGTTACCATGTATGTGATTACAAAATGTATATTTTAAAGGTATTGGTGATTATATAATTCATACAGTTTATCTGTTATATGTTTTTATACACTTAACATACATTAGTATATGTATGTTAACCCCATAGTCCTAGTTAACCCATCCTCCCACCTTTCATTTTGGCTAACCATTAGTTTATTTGATAAGTCTGTGAGTGTCTTTTTCTGTGGAAATATGTTCATTGGTAGCAATCTTAGGATAACATGTATAAATGTTATCATAGGATATTTGTCGTACCCTTTTGAGTTACTTAACGTTATATGATTATTTCTAGGCTCAACTGTAGACCTGAAAACGGCATTGTTCATTTTTTTCCCGAGGCTACTATTCTATTTGGTACGTATACCACTTCTTCTTTGTCCATTCATCTGTTTATGAACCTTTTTTCTGCTTCCATGTCTTGGCTATTTCAATATTGCTGCAGTGCTCATTTGCCTGCCTGTGTCTTTCCGATTCAGGTGGTCTTAGGTTATAGGCCCAAAAGGTGACCTGCCGCATCATATGGTAGCTCAATTTTTATCTTTTCAAGCAGCTCCATTCAGTTTGTGTTAGTGCTGTTACCACTTTACATCCCACCAGCAGCTAGAAGGTACACAGTTCTCTAAAACCCCTTCAGCATTTATAGTTTGTAGACATTTTGCTGATGGAAACGATTGGTGTGAGCTGAAACCTTTTTCCATTTGAATTTGCATGTGTCTAATAATTCATTCTACTGAGGTTTAGGCATGTCCTTTTTTTTCTTTTCCTTTTTTTTTAAAGAGTGAGTACAACTTCCCTCCTCTTATTGATTTCTTGAAAAATTTCTCATGTGTTGAATATTCTTGCCTATTCCTTACCCCAGGGCATTTTTCAGGGCAGGTGTCATTTAGAGCCCTGCAGTCCATGTGATTATTAAGCAACCATTAGCACTGGGTTTAAAGCTGCTGTTGTGGGAAAGAGCCACAAGGCGGCAGCATTATTACGTTCTCATCTCTTGTTACTAGGGCAACAGAATCTTCCTGGAGGTAGTGTTCCGAGGTTGTAAATTAGAGTGGAATGTGCTGGGACAAGCCCCCAGAAGTTTATGTCTCCTTACTTAGGTTTGTTTTTTAAATTTAATTTCTATTTCTTATCGGAGTAAATTTGATTAGAGTGTTTTGATTGTCTGGCTGTACAGAAACTGCTCAATGATTCCTACATATGTCTGTTCATCTTCGGATTCTGTTACCATGTATGTGATTACAGAATGTATATTTTAAAGGTATTGGTGATTATATAATTCATACAGTTTATCTGTTATATGTTTTTATACACTTAACATACATTAGTATATGTATGTTAACCCCATAGTCCTAATTTACCCGTCCTCCCACCTTTCATTTTGGCTAACAATTAGTTTATTTCATAACTCTGTGAGTGTCTTTTTCTGTGGAAATATGTTCATTGGTAGCAATCTTAGGATAACATGTATAAATGATATCATAGGATAATTGTCATACCCTTTTGACTTACTTAACCTTATATGATTATTTCTAGGCTCTACTGTAGTCCTGAAAACGGCATTGTTCATTTTTTCCCCGAGGCTACTATTCCATTCTGTCCATATACCACTTCTTCTCTGTCCATTCATCTGTTTATGGACATTTTTTTTGCTTCCATGTCTTTGCTATTTCAATATTGCTGCAGTGCACATTTGACTGCCTGTGTCTTTCCGATTCTGGTAGTCTTAGGTTATAAGCCCAAGAGGTGCCCTGCCGCATCATATGGTAGCTCAATTTTTACCTTTTCAAGCAGCTCCATTCAGTTTGCGTTAGTGCTGTTACCACTTTACATCCCACCAGCAGCTAGAAGGTACACAGTTCTCTAAAACCCCTTCAGCATTTATAGTTTATAGACATTTTGCTGATGGAAATGACTGGTGTGAGCTGAAACCTTTTTGAATTTGAATTTGCATGTGTCTAATAATTCATTCTACTGAGCTTTAGGCATGTCCTTTTTTTTCTTTTCCTTTTTTTTTAAAGAGTGAGTACAACTTCCCTCCTCTTATTGACTTCTTGAAAAATTTCTCATGTGTTGAATTTTCTTGCCTATTCCCTACCCCAGGGCATTTTTCAGGGCAGGTGTCATTTAGAGCCCTGCAGTCCTTGTGACTATTAAGCAACCATTAGCACTGGGTTTAATGTTGCTGTTGTGGGAAACAGCCACAAGGCGGCAGCATTATTACGTTCTCATCTCTTGTTACTAGGGCAACAGAATCTTCCTGGAAGTAGTGTTCCGTGGTTGTAAATTAGAGTGGAATGTGCTGGGACGAGCCCCCAGAAGTTTATGTCTCCTTACTTATGTTTGTTTATTAAATTTAATTCTATTTCTTTTTGGAGTAAATTTGATTAGAGTTTTTTGATTGTCTGGCTGTACAGAATCTGCTCAATGATTCCTACATATGTCTGTTCATCTTCGGATTCTGTTACCATGTATGTGAATACAGAATGTATATTTTACAGGTATTGGTGATTATATAATTCATATAGTTTATCTGTTATATGTTTATATGCATGTAACATACATTAGTATATTTATGTTAATCCCATAGTCCTAATTTACCCATCCTCCCCCCTTTCATTTTGGCTAACCATTAGTTTATTTCATAAGTCTGTGAGTGTCTTTTTCTGTGGAAATATGTTCATTGGTAGCAATCTTAGGATAACATGTATAAATGATATCATAGGATATTTGTCATACCCTTTTGACTTACTTAACCTTATATTATTATTTCTAGGCTCTACTGTAGTCCTGAAAACGGCATTGTTCATTTTTTTCCCGAGGCTACTATTCCATTCTGTCCATATACCACTTCTTCTCTGTCCATTCATCTGTTTATGGACCTTTTTTTGCTTCCATGTCTTGGCTATTTCAGTATTGCTGCAGTGCACATTTGACTGCCTGTGTCTTTCCGATTCTGGTGGTCTTAGGTTATAAGCCCGAGAGGTGCCCTGCCGCATCATATGGTAGCTCAATTTCTACCTTTTCAAGCGGCTCCATTCAGTTTGCGTTAGTGCTGTTACCACTTTACATCCCAGCAGCAGATAGAAGGTACACATTTCTCTAAAACACCTTCAGCATTTATAGTTTGTAGACTTTTGCTGATGGCCATTTGACTGTTGTGAGCTGAAACCTTTATGGAGGTTGGATACGCATGTGGCGAATAATTCCTTATACTGATCTTTAGGCATATCCTTTTTCTTCTTTTCCTTTTTTTGTTAAAGTGTGAGTACAACTTCCCTCTTCATATTCACTTTTTGAAAAATTTCTCATGTGTTGAATTTTCTTGCCTATTCCCTACCCAAGGGCACTTTTTGAGGGCAGGTGTCATTTAGACCCCTGCAGTCGTTGTGACTATTAAGCAACCATTAGCACTGGGTTTAAAGCTGCTGTTGTGGGAAACAGCCACAAGGCGGCAGCATTATTACGTTCTCAACTCTTGTTACTAGGGCAACAGAATCTTCCTGGAGGTAGTGTTCTGAGGTTGTAAATTAGAGTGGAATGTGCTGGGACAAGCCCCCAGAAGTTTATGTCTCCTTACTTATGTTTGTTTTTTAAATTTCATTTCTATTTCTTATCAGCGTAAATTTGATTAGAGTGTTTTGATTGCCTGGCTGTACAGGATCTGCTCAATGATTCATACATATGTCTGTTCATCTTCGGGTCCTGTTACCATGTATGTGATTACAAAATGTATATTTTAAAGGTATTGGTGATTATATAATTCATACAGTTTATCTGTTATATGTTGTTATACACTTAACATACATTAGTATATGTATGTTAACCCCATAGTCCTAATTTACCCATCCTCCCACCTTTCATTTTGCTAACCATTAGTTTATTTCATAAGTCTGTGAGTGTCTTTTTCTGTGGAAATATGTTCATTGGTAGCAATCTTAGGATAACATGTATAAATATTATCATAGGATATTTGTCGTACCCTTTTGAGTTACTTAACCTTATATGATTATTTCTAGGCTCAACTGTAGTCCTGAAAACGGCGTTGTTCATTTTTTTCCCCAGGCTACTATTCTATTTGGTACGTATACTACTTCTTCTTTGTCCATTCATCTGTTTATGAACCTTTTTTCTGCTTCCATGTCTTGGCTATTTCAATATTGCTGCAGTGCTCATTTGCCTGCCTGTGTCTTTCCGATTCAGGTGGTCTTAGGTTATAGGCCCAAAGGGTGACCTGCTGCATCATATGGTAGCTCAATTTTTACCTTCTCAAGAAGCTCCATTCAGTTTGCGTTAGTGCTGTTACCACTTTACATCCCACCAGCAGCTAGAAGGTACACAGTTCTCTAAAACCCCTTCAGCATTCATAGTTTATAGACATTTTGCTGATGGAAATGACTGGTGTGAGCTGAAACCTTTTTGAATTTGAATTTGCATGTGTCTAATATTCCTTATACTGAGCTTTAGGCATGTCCTTTTTTTTCTTTTCCTTTTTTTTTAAAGAGTGAGTACAACTTCCCACCTCTTATTGACTTCTTGAAAAATTTCTCATGTGTTGAATTTTCTTGCCTATTCCCTACCCGAGGGCATTTTTCAGGGCAGGTGTCATTTAGAGCCCTGCAGTCCTTGTGACTATTAAGCAACTATTAGTACTGGGTTTAAAGCTGCTGTTGTGGGAAACAGCCACAAGGCCGCAGCATTATTTCGTTCTCAACTCTTGTTACTACGGCAACAGAGTCTCTCTGGAGGTAGTGTTCCGAGGTTGTAAATTAGAGTGGAATGTGCTGGGACAAGCCCCCAGAAGTTTATGTCTCCTTACTTATGTTTGTTTTTTAAATTTAATTTCTATTTCTTATCAGAGTAAATTTGATTAGAGTGTTTTGATTGCCTGGCTGTACAGAATCTGCTCAATGATTCATACATATGTCTGTTCATCTTCGGGTCCTGTTACCATGTATGTGATTACAAAATGTATATTTTAAAGGTATTGGTGATTATATAATTCATACAGTTTATCTGTTATATGTTTTTATACACTTAACATACATTAGTATATGTATGTTAACCCCATAGTCCTAATTTACCCATCCTCCCACCTTTCATTTTGGCTAACCATTAGTTTATTTCATAAGTCTGTGAGTGTCTTTTTCTGTGGAAATATGTTCATTGGTAGCAATCTTAGGATAACATGTATAAATGTTTTCATAGGATATTTGTCGTACCCTTTTGAGTTACTTAACGTTATATGATTATTTCTAGGCTCAACTGTAGTCCTGAAAACGGCATTGTTCATTTTTTTCCCGAGGCTACTATTCTATTTGGTACGTATAGCACTTCTTCTTTGTCCATTCATCTGTTTATGAACCTTTTTTCTGCTTCCATGTCTTGGCTATTTCAATATTGCTGCAGTGCTCATTTGCCTGCCTGTGTCTTTCCGATTCAGGTAGTCTTAGGTTATAGGCCCAAACGGTGACCTGCCGCATCATATGGTAGCTCAATTTTTATCTTTTCAAGCAGCTCCATTCAGTTTGTGTTAGTGCTGTTACCACTTTACATCCCACCAGCAGCTAGAAGGTACACAGTTCTCTAAAACCCCTTCAGCATTTATAGTTTGTAGACATTTTGCTGATGGAAACGACTGGTGTGAGCTGAAACCTTTTTGAATTTGAATTTGCATGTGTCTAATAATTCATTCTACTGAGCTTTAGGCATGTCCTTTTTTTTCTTTTCCTTTTTTTTTAAAGAGTGAGTACAACTTCCCTCCTCTTATTGACTTGTTAAAAAATTTCTCATGTGTTGAATATTATTGCCTATTCCCTACCCCAGGGCATTTTTCAGGGCAGGTGTCATTTAGAGCCCTGCAGTCCATGTGACTATTAAGCAACCATTAGCACTGGGTTTAAAGCTGCTGTTGTGGGAAAGAGCCACAAGGCGGCAGCATTATTACGTTCTCATCTCTTGTTACTAGGGCAACAGAATCTTCCTGGAGGTAGTGTTCCGAGGTTGTAAATTAGAGTGGAATGTGCTGGGACAAGCCCCCAGAAGTTTATGTCTCCTTACTTAGGTTTGTTTTTTAAATTTAATTTCTATTTCTTATCGGAGTAAATTTGATTAGAGTGTTTTGATTGTCTGGCTGTACAGAAACTGCTCAATGATTCCTACATATGTCTGTTCATCTTCGGATTCTGTTACCATGTATGTTATTACTGATTGTATATTTTAAAGGTATTGGTGATTATATAATTCATACAGTTTATCTGTTATATGTTTTTATACACTTAACATACATTAGTATATGTATGTTAACCCCATAGTCCTAATTTACCCATCCTCCCACCTTTCATTTTGGCTAACAATTAGTTTATTTCATAAGTCTGTGAGTGTCTTTTTCTGTGGAAATATGTTCATTGGTAGCAATCTTAGGATAACATGTATAAATGATATCATAGGATATTTGTCATACCCTTTTGACTTACTTAACCTTATATGATTATTTCTAGGCTCAACTCTAGTCCTTAAAACGGCATTGTTCATTTTTTCCCCGAGGCTACTATTGCATTCTGTCCATATACCACTTCTTCTCTGTCCATTCATCTGTTTATGAACCTTTTTTCTGCTTCCATGTCTTGGCTATTTCAATATTGCTGCAGTGCTCATTTGCCTGCCTGTGTCTTTCCGATTCAGGTGGTCTTAGGTTATAGGCCCAAAAGGTGACCTGCCGCATCATATGGTAGCTCAATTTTTACCTTTTCAACAGCTCAATTCAGTTTGCGTTAGTGCTGTTACCACTTTACATCCCAGCAGCAGATAGAAGGTATACATTTCTCTAAAACCCCTTCAGCATTTATACTTTGTAGACTTATGGCTGATGGCCATTTGACTGGTGTGAGCTGAAACCTTTTTGGAGGTTGGATACGCATGTGGCGAATAATTCCTTATACTGATCTTTAGGCATATCCTTTTTCTTCTTTTCCTTTTTTTGTTAAAGTGTGAGTACAACTTCCCTCTTCATATTCACTTTTTGAAAAATTTCTCATGTGTTGAATTTTCTTGCGTATTCCCTACCCCAGGGCATTTTTTGAGGGCAGGTGTCATTTAGACCCCTGCAGTCGTTTTGACTATTAAGCAACCATTAGCACTGGGTTTAAAGCTGCTGTTGTGGGAAACAGCCACAAGGCGGCAGCATTATTACGTTCTCAACTCTTGTTACTATGGCAACAGAGTCTTCCTGGAGGTAGTGTTCCGAGGTTGTAAATTAGAGTGGAATGTGCTGGGACAAGCCTCCAGAAGTTTATGTCTCCTTACTTAGGTTTGTTTTTTAAATTTAATTTCTATTTCTTATCAGAGTAAATTTGATTTTAGTGTTTTGATTGCCTGGCTGTACAGAATCTGCTCAATGATTCATACATATGTCTGTTCATCCTCGGGTCCTGTTACCATGTATGTGATTACAAAATGTATATTTTAAAGGTATTGGTGATTATATAATTCATACAGTTTATCTGTTATATGTTTTTATACACTTAACATACATTAGTATATGTATGTTAACCCCATAGTCCTAGTTAACCCATCCTCCCACCTTTCATTTTGGCTAACCATTAGTTTATTTCATAAGTCTGTGAGTGTCTTTTTCTGTGGAAATATGTTCATTGGTAGCAATCTTAGGATAACATGTATAAATGTTATCATAGGATATTTGTCGTACCCTTTTGAGTTACTTAAGCTTATATGATTATTTCTAGGCTCAACTGTAGTCCTGAAAACGGCGTTGTTCATTTTTTTCCCCAGGCTACTATTCTATTTGGTACGTATACTACTTCTTCTTTGTCCATTCATCTGTTTATGAACCTTTTTTCTGCTTCCATGTCTTGGCTATTTCAATATTGCTGCAGTGCTCATTTGCCTGCCTGTGTCTTTCCGATTCAGGTGGTCTTAGGTTATAGGCCCAAAGGGTGACCTGCTGCATCATATGGTAGCTCAATTTTTACCTTTTCAAGCAGCTCCATTCAGTTTGCGTTAGTGCTGTTACCACTTTACATCCCAGCAGCAGATAGAAGGTATACATTTCTCTAAAACTCCTTCAGCATTTATAGTTTGTAGACTTTTTGCTGATAGCCATTTGACTGGTGTGAGCTGAAACCTTTTTGGAGGTTGGATACGCATGTGGCGAATAATTCCTTATACTGATCTTTAGGCATATCCTTTTTCTTCTTTTCCTTTTTTTGTTAAAGTGTGAGTACAACTTCCCTCTTCATATTCACTTTTTGAAAAATTTCTCATGTGTTGAATTTTCTTGCGTATTCCCTACCCCAGGGCATTTTTTGAGGGCAGGTGTCATTTAGACCCCTGGAGTCGTTTTGACTATTAAGCAACCATTAGCACTGGGTTTAAAGCTGCTGTTGTGGGAAACAGCCACAAGGCGGCAGCATTATTACGTTCTCAACTCTTGTTACTATGGCAACAGAGTCTTCCTGGAGGTAGTGTTCCGAGGTTGTAAATTAGAGTGGAATGTGCTGGGACAAGCCTCCAGAAGTTTATGTCTCCTTACTTATGTTTGTTTTTTAAATTTAATTTCTATTTCTTATCGGAGTAAATTTGATTTTAGTGTTTTGATTGCCTGGCTGTACAGAATCTGCTCAATGATTCATACATATGTCTGTTCACCCTCGGGTCCTGTTACCATGTATGTGATTACAAAATGTATATTTTAAAGGTATTGGTGATTATATAATTCATACAGTTTATCTGTTATATGTTTTTATACACTTAACATACATTAGTATATGTATGTTAACCCCATAGTCCTAGTTAACCCATCCTCCCACCTTTCATTTTGGCTAACCATTAGTTTATTTGATAAGTCTGTGAGTGTCTTTTTCTGTGGAAATATGTTCATTGGTAGCAATCTTAGGATAACATGTATAAATGTTATCATAGGATATTTGTCGTACCCTTTTGAGTTACTTAACGTTATATGGTTATTTCTAGGCTCAACTGTAGTCCTGAAAACGGCATTGTTCATTTTTTTCCCGAGGCTACTATTCTATTTGGTACGTATACCACTTCTTCTTTGTCCATTCATCTGTTTATGAACCTTTTTTCTGCTTCCATGTCTTGGCTATTTCAATATTGCTGCAGGGCTCATTTGCCTGCCTGTGTCTTTCCGATTCAGGTGGTCTTAGGTTATAGGCCCAAAAGGTGACCTGCCGCATCATATGGTAGCTCAATTTTTATCTTTTCAAGCAGCTCCATTCAGTTTGTGTTAGTGCTGTTACCACTTTACATCCCACCAGCAGCTAGAAGGTACACCGTTCTCTAAAACCCCTTCAGCATTTATACTTTGTAGACATTTTGCTGATGGAAACGATTGGTGTGAGCTGAAACCTTTTTCCGTTTGAATTTGCATGTGTCTAATAATTTATTCTACTGAGCTTTAGGCATGTCCTTTTTTTCTTTTCCTTTTTTTTTAAAGAGTGAGTACAACTTCCCTCCTCTTATTGATTTCTTGAAAAATTTCTCATGTGTTGAATATTCTTGCCTATTCCTTACCCCAGGGCATTTTTCAGGGCAGGTGTCATTTAGAGCCCTGCAGTCCATGTGACTATTAAGCAACCATTAGCACTGGGTTTAAAACTGCTGTTGTGGGAAAGAGCCACAAGGCGGCAGCATTATTACGTTCTCATCTCTTGTTACTAGGGCAACAGAATCTTCCTGGAGGTAGTGTTCCGAGGTTGTAAATTAGAGTGGAATGTGCTGGGACAAGCCCCCAGAAGTTTATGTCTCCTTACTTAGGTTTGTTTTTTAAATTTAATTTCTATTTCTTATCGGAGTAAATTTGATTAGAGTGTTTTGATTGTCTGGCTGTACAGAAACTGCTCAATGATTCCTACATATGTCTGTTCATCTTCGGGTTCTGTTACCATGCATGTGATTACAGAATGTATATTTTAAAGGTATTGGTGATTATATAATTCATACAGTTTATCTGTTATATGTTTTTATACAGTTAACATACATTAGTATATGTATGTTAACCCCATAGTCCTAATTTACCCGTCCTCCCACCTTTCATTTTGGCTAACAATTAGTTTATTTCATAAGTCTGTGAGTGTCTTTTTCTGTGGAAATATGTTCATTGGTAGCAATCTTAGGATAACATGTATAAATGATATCATAGGATAATTGTCATACCCTTTTGACTTACTTTACCTTATATGATTATTTCTAGGCTCTACTGTAGTCCTGAAAACGGCATTGTTCATTTTTTCCACGAGGCTACTATTCCATTCTGTCCATATACCACTTCTTCTCTGTCCATTCATCTGTTTATGGACATTTTTTTTGCTTCCATGTCTTTGCTATTTCAATATTGCTGCAGTGCACATTTGACTGCCTGTGTCTTTCCGATTCTGGTAGTCTTAGGTTATAAGCCCAAGAGGTGCCCTGCCGCATCATATGGTAGCTCCATTTTTACCTTTTCAAGCAGGTCCATTCAGTTTGCGTTAGTGCTGTTACCACTTTACATCCCACCAGCAGCTAGAAGGTACACAGTTCTCTAAAACCCCTTCAGCATTTATAGTTTATAGACATTTTGCTGATGGAAATGACTGGTGTGAGCTGAAACCTTGTTGAATTTGAATTTGCATGTGTCTAATAATTCCTGATACTGAGCTTTAGGCATGTCCTTTTTTTTCTTTTCCTTTTTTTTAAAGAGTGAGTACAACTTCCCTCCTCTTATTGACTTCTTGAAAAATTTCTCATGTGTTGAATTTTCTTGCGTATTCCCTACCCCAGGGCATTTATCAGGGCAGGTGTCATTTAGAGCCCTGCAGTCCTTGTGACTATTAAGCAACCATTAGCACTGGGTTTAATGCTGCTGTTGTGGGAAACAGCCACAAGGCGGCAGCATTATTACGTTCTCATCTCTTGTTACTAGGGCAACAGAATCTTCCTGGAGGTAGTGTTCCGAGGTTGTAAATTAGAGTGGAATGTGCTGGGACAAGCCCCCAGAAGTTTATGTCTCCTTACTTAGGTTTGTTTTTTAAATTTAATTTCTATTTCTTATCTGAGTAAATTTGATTAGAGTGTTTTGATTGTCTGGCTGTACAGAAACTGCTCAATGATTCCTACATATGTCTGTTCATCTTCGGATTCTGTTACCATGTATGTGATTACAGAATGTATATTTTAAAGGTATTGGTGATTATATAATTCATACAGTTTATCTGTTATATGTTTTTATACACTTAACATACATTAGTATATGTATGTTAACCCCATAGTCCTAGTTTACCCATCCTCCCACCTTTCATTTTGTCTAACCATTAGTTTATTTCATAAGTCTGTGAGTGTCTTTTTCTGTGGAAATATGTTCATTGGTAGCTATCTTAGGATAACATGTATAAATGTTATCATAGGATATTTGTCGTACCCTTTTGAGTTACTTAACCTTATATGATTATTTCTAGGCTCAACTGTAGTCCTGAAAACGGCATTGTTCATTTTTTTCCCGAGGCTACTATTCTATTTGGTACGTATACCACTTCTTCTTTGTCCATTCATCTGTTTATGAACCTTTTTTCTGCTTCCATGTCTTGGCTATTTCAATATTGCTGCAGTGCTCATTTGCCTGCCTGTGTCTTTCCGATTCAGGTGGTCTTAGGTTATAGGCCCAAAAGGTGACCTGCCGCATCATATGGTAGCTCAATTTTTATCTTTTCAAGCAGCTCCATTCAGTTTGTGTTAGTGCTGTTACCACTTTACATCCCACCAGCAGCTAGAAGGTACACAGTTCTCTAAAACCCCTTCAGCATTTATAGTTTGTAGACATTTTGCTGATGGAAACGACTGGTGTGAGCTGAAACCTTTTTGAATTTGAATTTGCATGTGTCTAATAATTCATTCTACTGAGCTTTAGGCATGTCCTTTTTTTTCTTTTCCTTTTTTTTTAAAGAGTGAGTACAACTTCCCTCCTCTTATTGACTTCTTGAAAAATTTCTCATGTGTTGAATATTATTGCCTATTCCCTACCCCAGGGCATTTTTCAGGGCAGGTGTCATTTAGAGCCCTGCAGTCCATGTGACTATTAAGCAACCATTAGCACTGGGTTTAAAGCTGCTGTTGTGGGAAAGAGCCACAAGGCGGCAGCATTATTACGTTCTCATCTCTTGTTACTAGGGCAACAGAATCTTCCTGGAGGTAGTGTTCCGAGGTTGTAAATTAGAGTGGAATGTGCTGGGACAAGCCTCCAGAAGTTTATGTCTCCTTACTTAGGTTTGTTTTTTAAATTTAATTTCTATTTCTTATCGGAGTAAATTTGATTTTAGTGTTTTGATTGCCTGGCTGTACAGAATCTGCTCAATGATTCATACATATGTCTGTTCATCCTCGGGTCCTGTTACCATGTATGTGATTACAAAATGTATATTTTAAAGGTATTGGTGATTATATAATTCATACAGTTTATCTGTTATATGTTTTTATACACTTAACATACATTAGTATATGTATGTTAACCCCATAGTCCTAGTTAACCCATCCTCCCACCTTTCATTTTGGCTAACCATTAGTTTATTTGATAAGTCTGTGAGTGTCTTTTTCTGTGGAAATATGTTCATTGGTAGCTATCTTTGGATAACATGTATAAATGTTATCATAGGATATTTGTCGTACCCTTTTGAGTTACTTAACCTTATATGATTATTTCTAGGCTCAACTGTAGTCCTGAAAACGGCATTGTTCATTTTTTTCCCGAGGCTACTATTCTATTTGGTACGTATACCACTTCTTCTTTGTCCATTCATCTGTTTATGAACCTTTTTTCTGCTTCCATGTCTTGGCTATTTCAATATTGCTGCAGTGCTCATTTGCCTGCCTGTGTCTTTCCGATTCAGGTGGTCTTAGGTTATAGGCCCAAAAGGTGACCTGCCGCATCATATGGTAGCTCAATTTTTACCTTTTCAAGCAGCTCCATTCAGTTTGCGTTAGTGCTGTTACCACTTTACATCCCAGCAGCAGATAGAAGGTATACATTTCTCTAAAACTCCTTCAGCATTTATAGTTTGTAGACTTTTTGCTGATGGCCATTTGACTGGTGTGAGCTGAAACCTTTTTGGAGGTTGGATACGCATGTGGCGAATAATTCCTTATACTGATCTTTAGGCATATCCTTTTTCTTCTTTTCCTTTTTTTGTTAAAGTGTGAGTACAACTTCCCTCTTCATATTCACTTTTTGAAAAATTTCTCATGTGTTGAATTTTCTTGCGTATTCCCTACCCCAGGGCATTTTTTGAGGGCAGGTGTCATTTAGACCCCTGCAGTCGTTTTGACTATTAAGCAACCATTAGCACTGGGTTTAAAGCTGCTGTTGTGGGAAACAGCCACAAGGCGGCAGCATTATTACGTTCTCAACTCTTGTTACTATGGCAACAGAGTCTTCCTGGAGGTAGTGTTCCGAGGTTGTAAATTAGAGTGGAATGTGCTGGGACAAGCCTCCAGAAGTTTATGTCTCCTTACTTATGTTTGTTTTTTAAATTTAATTTCTATTTCTTATCGGAGTAAATTTGATTTTAGTGTTTTGATTGCCTGGCTGTACAGAATCTGCTCAATGATTCATACATATGTCTGTTCACCCTCGGGTCCTGTTACCATGTATGTGATTACAAAATGTATATTTTAAAGGTATTGGTGATTATATAATTCATACAGTTTATCTGTTATATGTTTTTATACACTTAACATACATTAGTATATGTATGTTAACCCCATAGTCCTAGTTAACCCATCCTCCCACCTTTCATTTTGGCTAACCATTAGTTTATTTGATAAGTCTGTGAGTGTCTTTTTCTGTGGAAATATGTTCATTGGTAGCAATCTTAGGATAACATGTATAAATGTTATCATAGGATATTTGTCGTACCCTTTTGAGTTACTTAACGTTATATGATTATTTCTAGGCTCAACTGTAGTCCTGAAAACGGCATTGTTCATTTTTTTCCCGAGGCTACTATTCTATTTGGTACGTATACCACTTCTTCTTTGTCCATTCATCTGTTTATGAACCTTTTTTCTGCTTCCATGTCTTGGCTATTTCAATATTGCTGCAGTGCTCATTTGCCTGCCTGTGTCTTTCCCATTCAGGTGGTCTTAGGTTATAGGCCCAAAAGGTGACCTGCCGCATCATATGGTAGCTCAATTTTTATCTTTTCAAGCAGCTCCATTCAGTTTGTGTTAGTGCTGTTACCACTTTACATCCCACCAGCAGCTAGAAGGTACACAGTTCTCTAAAACCCCTTCAGCATTTATACTTTGTAGACATTTTGCTGATGGAAACGATTGGTGTGAGCTGAAACCTTTTTCCATTTGAATTTGCATGTGTCTAATAATTCATTCTACTGAGCTTTAGGCATGTCCTTTTTTTCTTTTCCTTTTTTTTTAAAGAGTGAGTACAACTTCCCTCCTCTTATTGATTTCTTGAAAAATTTCTCATGTGTTGAATATTCTTGCCTATTCCTTACCCCAGGGCATTTTTCAGGGCAGGTGTCATTTAGAGCCCTGCAGTCCATGTGACTATTAAGCAACCATTAGCACTGGGTTTAAAGCTGCTGTTGTGGGAAAGAGCCACAAGGCGGCAGCATTATTACGTTCTCATCTCTTGTTACTAGGGCAACAGAATCTTCCTGGAGGTAGTGTTCCGAGGTTGTAAATTAGAGTGGAATGTGCTGGGACAAGCCTCCAGAAGTTTATGTCTCCTTACTTAGGTTTGTTTTTTAAATTTAATTTCTATTTCTTATCGGAGTAAATTTGATTTTAGTGTTTTGATTGCCTGGCTGTACAGAATCTGCTCAATGATTCATACATATGTCTGTTCATCCTCGGGTCCTGTTACCATGTATGTGATTACAAAATGTATATTTTAAAGGTATTGGTGATTATATAATTCATACAGTTTATCTGTTATATGTTTTTATACACTTAACATACATTAGTATATGTATGTTAACCCCATAGTCCGAGTTAACCCATCCTCCCACCTTTCATTTTGGCTAACCATTAGTTTATTTGATAAGTCTGGGAGTGTCTTTTTCTGTGGAAATATGTTCATTGGTAGCTATCTTTGGATAACATGTATAAATGTTATCATAGGATATTTGTCGTACCCTTTTGAGTTACTTAACCTTATATGATTATTTCTAGGCTCAACTGTAGTCCTGAAAACGGCATTGTTCCTTTTTTTTCCCGAGGCTACTATTCTATTTGGTACGTATACCACTTCTTCTTTGTCCATTCATCTGTTTATGAACCTTTTTTCTGCTTCCATGTCTTGGCTATTTCAATATTGCTGCAGTGCTCATTTGCCTGCCTGTGTCTTTCCGATTCAGGTGGTCTTAGGTTATAGGCCCAAAAGGTGACCTGCCGCATCATATGGTAGCTCAATTTTTACCTTTTCAACAGCTCAATTCAGTTTGCGTTAGTGCTGTTACCACTTTACATCCAACTAGGATCTAGAAGGTACACAGTTCTCTAAAACTCCTTCAGCATTTATAGTTTGTAGACATTTTGCTGATGGAAATGACTTTTGTGAGCTGAAACCTTTTTGAATTTGCATTTGCATGTGTCTAATAATTCCTTATACTGAGGTTTAGGAATGTCCTTTTTTTTCTTTTCCTTTTTTTTTAAAGAGTGAGTACAACTTCCCTCCTCTTATTGACTTCTTGAAAAATTTCTAATGTGTTGAATTTTCTTGCCTCTTCCCTACCCCAGGGCATTTTTAAGGGCAGGTGTCATTTAGAGCCCTGCAGTCCTTGTGACTATTAAGCAAACATTAGCACTTGGTTTAAAGCTGCTGTTGTGGGAAAGAGCCACAAGGCAGCAGCATTATTACGTTCTCATCTCTTGTTACTAGGGCAACAGAATCTTCCTGGAGGTAGTGATCCGAGGTTGTAAAATAGAGTGGAATGTGCTGGGACAAGCCCCCAGAAGTTTATGTCTCCTTACTTATGTTTGTTTTTTTAAATTTAATTTCTATTTCTTATCGGAGTAAATTTGATTAGAGTGTTTTGATTGCCTGGCTGTACAGGATCTGCTCAGTGATTCATACATATGTCTGTTCATCTTCGGGTCCTCTTACCATGTATGTGATTACAAAATGCATATTTTAAAGGTATTGGTGATTATATAATTCATACAGTTTATCTGTTACATGTTTTTATACACTTAACATACATTAGTATATGTATGTTAACCCCATAGTCCTAATTTACCCATCCTCCCACCTTTCATTTTGGCTAACCATTAGTTTATTTCATAAGTCTGTGAGTGTCTTTTTCTGTGGAAATATGTTCATTGGTAGCAATCGTAGGATAACATGTATAAATGTTATCATAGGATATTTGTCGTACCCTTTTGAGTTACTTAACCTTATATGATTATTTCTAGGCTCAACTGTAGTCCTGAAAACGGCATTGTTCATTTTTTTTCCCGAGGCTACTATGCTATTTGGTACGTATACCACTTCTTCTTTGTCCATTCATCTGTTTATGAACCCTTTTTCTGCTTCCACGTCTTGGCTATTTCAATATAGCTGCAGTGCACATTTGCCTGCCTGTGTCTTTCCTATTCAGGTGGTCTTAGGTTATAGGCCCAAAAGGTGCCCTGCCGCATCATATGGTAGCTCAATTTTTATCTTTTCAAGCAGATCCATTCAGTTTGCGTTAGTGCTGTTACCACTTTACATCCCACCAGCAGCTAGAAGGTACACAGTTCTCTAAAACCCCTTCAGCATTTATAGTTTGTAGACATTTTGCTGATGGAAACGACTGGTGTGAGCTGAAACCTTTTTGAATTTGAATTTGCATGTGTCTAATAATTCATTCTACTGAGCTTTAGGCATGTCCTTTTTTTTCTTTTCCTTTTTTTTTAAAGAGTGAGTACAACTTCCCTCCTCTTATTGACTTCTTGAAAAATTTCTCATGTGTTGAATATTCTTGCCTATTCCCTACCCCAGGGCATTTTTCAGGGCAGGTGTCATTTAGAGCCCTGCAGTCCATGTGACTATTAAGCAACCATTAGCACTGGGTTTAAAGCTGCTGTTGTGGGAAAGAGCCACAAGGCGGCAGCATTATTACGTTCTCATCTCTTGTTACTAGGGCAACAGTATCTTCCTGGTGGTAGTGTTCCGTGGTTGTAAATTAGAGTGGAATGTGCTGGGACAAGCCCCCAGAATTTTATGTCTCCTTACTTAGGTTTGTTTTTTAAATTAAATTTCTATTTCTTATCGGAGTAAATTTGATTAGAGTGTTTTGATTGTCTGGCTGTACAGAAACTGCTCAATGATTCCTACATATGTCTGTTCATCTTCGGATTCTGTTACCATGTATGTTATTACAGAATGTATATTTTAAAGGTATTGGTGATTATATATAATTCATACAGTTTATCTGTTATATGTTTTTATACACTTAACATACATTAGTATATGTATGTTAACCCCATAGTCCTAATTTACCCATCCTCCCACCTTTCATTTTGGCTAACAATTAGTTTATTTCATAAGTCTGTGAGTGTCTTTTTCTGTGGAAATATGTTCATTGGTAGCAATCTTAGGATAACATGTATAAATGATATCATAGGATATTTGTCATACCCTTTTGACTTACTTAACCTTATATGATTATTTCTAGGCTCAACTCTAGTCCTTAAAACGGCATTGTTCATTTTTTCCCCGAGGCTACTATTGCATTCTGTCCATATACCACTTCTTCTCTGTCCATTCATCTGTTTATGGACCTTTTTTTGCTTCCATGTCTTGGCTATTTCAGTATTGCTGCAGTGCACATTTGACTGCCTGTGTCTTTCCGATTCTGGTGGTCTTAGGTTATAAGCCCGAGAGGTGCCCTGCCGCATCATATGGTAGCTCAATTTCTACCTTTTCAAGCGGCTCCATTCAGTTTGCGTTAGTGCTGTTACCACTTTACATCCCAGCAGCAGATAGAAGGTACACATTTCTCTAAAACCCCTTCAGCATTTATAGTTTGTAGACTTTTTGCTGATGGCCATTTGACTGTTGTGAGCTGAAACCTTTATGGAGGTTGGATACGCATGTGGCGAATAATTCCTTATACTGATCTTTAGGCATATCCTTTTTCTTTTCCTTTTTTTGTTAAAGTGTGAGTACAACTTCCCTCTTCATATTCACTTTTTGAAAAATTTCTCATGTGTTGAATTTTCTTGCCTATTCCCTACCCAAGGGCACTTTTTGAGGGCAGGTGTCATTTAGACCCCTGCAGTCGTTGTGACTATTAAGCAACCATTAGCACTGGGTTTAAAGCTGCTGTTGTGGGAAACAGCCACAAGGCGGCAGCATTATTACGTTCTCAACTCTTGTTACTATGGCAACAGAATCTTCCTGGAGGTAGTGTTCTGAGGTTGTAAATTAGAGTGGAATGTGCTGGGACAAGCCCCCAGAAGTTTATGTCTCCTTACTTATGTTTGTTTTTTAAATTTCATTTCTATTTCTTATCAGCGTAAATTTGATTAGAGTGTTTTGATTGCCTGGCTGTACAGGATCTGCTCAATGATTCATACATATGTCTGTTCATCTTCGGGTCCTGTTACCATGTATGTGATTACAAAATGTATATTTTAAAGGTATTGGTGATTATATAATTCATACAGTTTATCTGTTATATGTTTTTATACACTTAACATACATTAGTATATGTATGTTAACCCCATAGTCCTAATTTACCCATCCTCCCACCTTTCATTTTGCTAACCATTAGTTTATTTCATAAGTCTGTGAGTGTCTTTTTCTGTGGAAATATGTTCATTGGTAGCAATCTTAGGATAACATGTATAAATATTATCATAGGATCTTTGTCGTACCCTTTTGAGTTAGTTAACCTTATATGATTATTTCTAGGCTCAACTGTAGTCCTGAAAACGGCGTTGTTCATTTCTTTCCCCAGGCTACTATTCTATTTGGTACGTATACTACTTCTTCTTTGTCCATTCATCTGTTTATGAACCTTTTTTTTGCTTCCGTGTCTTGGCTATTTCAATATTGCTGCAGTGCTCATTTGCCTGCCTGTGTCTTTCCGATTCAGGTGGTCTTAGGTTATAGGCCCAAAGGGTGACCTGCTGCATCATATGGTAGCTCAATTTTTACCTTTTCAAGAAGCTCCATTCAGTTTGCGTTAGTGCTGTTACCACTTTACATCCCACCAGCAGCTAGAAGGTACACAGTTCTCTAAAACCCCTTCAGCATTTATAGTTTATAGACATTTTGCTGATGGAAATGACTGGTGTGAGCTGAAACCTTGTTGAATTTGAATTTGCATGTGTCTAATAATTCCTTATACTGAGCTTTAGGCATGTCCTTTTTTTTCTTTTCCTTTTTTTTAAAGAGTGAGTACAACTTCCCTCCTCTTATTGACTTCTTGAAAAATTTCTCATGTGTTGAATTTTCTTGCCTTTTCCCTACCCCAGGGCATTTTTCAGGGCAGGTGTCATTTAGAGCCCTGCAGTCCTTGTGACTATTAAGCAACCATTAGCACTGGGTTTAATGCTGCTGTTGTGGGAAACAGCCACAAGGCAGCAGCATTATTACGTTCTCATCTCTTGTTACTAGGGCAACAGAATCTTCCTGGAGGTAGTGTTCCGTGGTTGTAAATTAGAGTGGAATGTGCTGGGACGAGCCCCCAGAAGTTTATGTCTCCTTACTTATGTTTGTTTTTTAAATTTAATTCTATTTCTTTTTGGAGTAAATTTGATTAGAGTCTTTTGATTGTCTGGCTGTACAGAATCTGCTCAATGATTCCTACATATGTTTGTTCATCTTCGGATTCTGTTACCATGTATGTGAATACAGAATGTATATTTTAAAGGTATTGGTGATTATATAATTCATATAGTTTATCTGTTATATGTTTATATGCATGTAACATACATTAGTATATTTATGTTAATCCCATAGTCCTAATTTACCCATCCTCCCCCCTTTCATTTTGACTAACCATTAGTTTATTTCATAAGTCTGTGAGTGTCTTTTTCTGTGGAAATATGTTCATTGGTAGCAATCTTAGGATAACATGTATAAATGATATCATAGGATATTTGTCATACCCTTTTGACTTACTTAACCTTATATTATTATTTCTAGGCTCTCCTGTAGTCCTGAAAACGGCATTGTTCATTTTTTCCCCGAGGCTACTATTCCATTCTGTCCATATACCACTTCTTCTCTGTCCATTCATCTGTTTATGGACCTTTTTTTGCTTCCATGTCTTGGCTATTTCAGTATTGCTGCAGTGCACATTTGACTGCCTGCGTCTTTCCGATTCTGGTGGTCTTAGGTTATAAGCCCGAGAGGTGCCCTGCCGCATCATATGGTAGCTCAATTTCTACCTTTTCAAGCGGCTCCATTCAGTTTGCGTTAGTGCTGTTACCACTTTACATCCCAGCAGCAGATAGAAGGTACACATTTCTCTAAAACCCCTTCAGCATTTATAGTTTGTAGACTTTTTGCTGATGGCCATTTGACTGTTGTGAGCTGAAACCTTTATGGAGGTTGGATACGCATGTGGCGAATAATTCCTTATACTGATCTTTAGGCATATCCTTTTTCTTCTTTTCCTTTTTTTGTTAAAGTGTGAGTACAACTTCCCTCTTCATATTCACTTTTTGAAAAATTTCTCATGTGTTGAATTTTCTTGCCTATTCCCTACCCAAGGGCACTTTTTGAGGGCAGGTGTCATTTAGACCCCTGCAGTCGTTGTGACTATTAAGCAACCATTAGCACTGGGTTTAAAGCTGCTGTTGTGGGAAACAGCCACAAGGCGGCAGCATTATTACGTTCTCAACTCTTGTTACTAGGGCAACAGAATCTTCCTGGAGGTAGTGTTCTGAGGTTGTAAATTAGAGTGGAATGTGCTGGGACAAGCCCCCAGAAGTTTATGTCTCCTTACTTATGTTTGTTTTTTAAATTTCATTTCTATTTCTTATCAGCGTAAATTTGATTAGAGTGTTTTGATTGCCTGGCTGTACAGGATCTGCTCAATGATTCATACATATGTCTGTTCATCTTCGGGTCCTGTTACCATGTATGTGATTACAAAATGTATATTTTAAAGGTATTGGTGATTATATAATTCATACAGTTTATCTGTTATATGTTTTTATACACTTAACATACATTAGTATATGTATGTTAACCCCATAGTCCTAATTTACCCATCCTCCCACCTTTCATTTTGCTAACCATTAGTTTATTTCATAAGTCTGTGAGTGTCTTTTTCTGTGGAAATATGTTCATTGGTAGCAATCTTAGGATAACATGTATAAATATTATCATAGGATCTTTGTCGTACCCTTTTGAGTTAGTTAACCTTATATGATTATTTCTAGGCTCAACTGTAGTCCTGAAAACGGCGTTGTTCATTTTTTTCCCCAGGCTACTATTCTATTTGGTACGTATACTACTTCTTCTTTGTCCATTCATCTGTTTATGAACCTTTTTTCTGCTTCCATGTCTTGGCTATTTCAATATTGCTGCAGTGCTCATTTGCCTGCCTGTGTCTTTCCGATTCAGGTGGTCTTAGGTTATAGGCCCAAAGGGTGACCTGCTGCATCATATGGTAGCTCAATTTTTACCTTTTCAAGAAGCTCCATTCAGTTTGCGTTAGTGCTGTTACCACTTTACATCTCACCAGCAGCTAGAAGGTACACAGTTCTCTAAAACCCCTTCAGCATTTATAGTTTATAGACATTTTGCTGATGGAAATGACTGGTGTGAGCTGAAACCTTGTTGAATTTGAATTTGCATGTGTCTAATAATTCCTTATACTGAGCTTTAGGCATGTCCTTTTTTTTCTTTTCCTTTTTTTTAAAGAGTGAGTACAACTTCCCTCCTCTTATTGACTTCTTGAAAAATTTCTCATGTGTTGAATTTTCTTGCCTTTTCCCTACCCCAGGGCATTTTTCAGGGCAGGTGTCATTTAGAGCCCTGCAGTCCTTGTGACTATTAAGCAACCATTAGCACTGGGTTTAATGCTGCTGTTGTGGGAAACAGCCACAAGGCAGCAGCATTATTACGTTCTCATCTCTTGTTACTAGGGCAACAGAATCTTCCTGGAGGTAGTGTTCCGAGGTTGTAAATTAGAGTGGAATGTGCTGGGACGAGCCCCCAGAAGTTTATGTCTCCTTACTTATGTTTGTTTTTTAAATTTAATTCTATTTCTTTTTGGAGTAAATTTGATTAGAGTCTTTTGATTGTCTGGCTGTACAGAATCTGCTCAATGATTCCTACATATGTTTGTTCATCTTCGGATTCTGTTACCATGTATGTGAATACAGAATGTATATTTTAAAGGTATTGGTGATTATATAATTCATATAGTTTATCTGTTATATGTTTATATGCATGTAACATACATTAGTATATTTATGTTAATCCCATAGTCCTAATTTACCCATCCTCCCCCCTTTCATTTTGACTAACCATTAGTTTATTTCATAAGTCTGTGAGTGTCTTTTTCTGTGGAAATATGTTCATTGGTAGCAATCTTAGGATAACATGTATAAATGATATCATAGGATATTTGTCATACCCTTTTGACTTACTTAACCTTATATTATTATTTCTAGGCTCTCCTGTAGTCCTGAAAACGGCATTGTTCATTTTTTCCCCGAGGCTACTATTCCATTCTGTCCATATACCACTTCTTCTCTGTCCATTCATCTGTTTATGGACCTTTTTTTGCTTCCATGTCTTGGCTATTTCAGTATTGCTGCAGTGCACATTTGACTGCCTGCGTCTTTCCGATTCTGGTGGTGTTAGGTTATAAGCCCGAGAGGTGCCCTGCCGCATCATATGGTAGCTCAATTTCTACCTTTTCAAGCGGCTCCATTCAGTTTGCGTTAGTGCTGTTACCACTTTACATCCCAGCAGCAGATAGAAGGTACCCATTTCTCTAAAACCCCTTCAGCATTTATAGTTTGTAGACTTTTTGCTGATGGCCATTTGACTGTTGTGAGCTGAAACCTTTATGGAGGTTGGATACGCATGTGGCGAATAATTCCTTATACTGATCTTTAGGCATATCCTTTTTCTTCTTTTCCTTTTTTTGTTAAAGTGTGAGTACAACTTCCCTCTTCATATTCACTTTTTGAAAAATTTCTCATGTGTTGAATTTTCTTGCCTATTCCCTACCCAAGGGCACTTTTTGAGGGCAGGTGTCATTTAGACCCCTGCAGTCGTTGTGACTATTAAGCAACCATTAGCACTGGGTTTAAAGCTGCTGTTGTGGGAAACAGCCACAAGGCGGCAGCATTATTACGTTCTCAACTCTTGTTACTAGGGCAACAGAATCTTCCTGGAGGTAGTGTTCTGAGGTTGTAAATTAGAGTGGAATGTGCTGGGACAAGCCCCCAGAAGTTTATGTCTCCTTACTTATGTTTGTTTTTTAAATTTCATTTCTATTTCTTATCAGCGTAAATTTGATTAGAGTGTTTTGATTGCCTGGCTGTACAGGATCTGCTCAATGATTCATACATATGTCTGTTCATCTTCGGGTCCTGTTACCATGTATGTGATTACAAAATGTATATTTTAAAGGTATTGGTGATTATATAATTCATACAGTTTATCTGTTATATGTTTTTATACACTTAACATACATTAGTATATGTATGTTAACCCCATAGTCCTAATTTACCCATCCTCCCACCTTTCATTTTGCTAACCATTAGTTTATTTCATAAGTCTGTGAGTGTCTTTTTCTGTGGAAATATGTTCATTGGTAGCAATCTTAGGATAGCATGTATAAATATTATCATAGGATCTTTGTCGTACCCTTTTGAGTTAGTTAACCTTATATGATTATTTCTAGGCTCAACTGTAGTCCTGAAAACGGCGTTGTTCATTTTTTTCCCCAGGCTACTATTCTATTTGGTACGTATACTACTTCTTCTTTGTCCATTCATCTGTTTATGAACCTTTTTTCTGCTTCCATGTCTTGGCTATTTCAATATTGCTGCAGTGCTCATTTGCCTGCCTGTGTCTTTCCGATTCAGGTGGTCTTAGGTTATAGGCCCAAAGGGTGACCTGCTGCATCATATGGTAGCTCAATTTTTACCTTTTCAAGAAGCTCCATTCAGTTTGCGTTAGTGCTGTTACCACTTTACATCTCACCAGCAGCTAGAAGGTACACAGTTCTCTAAAACCCCTTCAGCATTTATAGTTTATAGACATTTTGCTGATGGAAATGACTGGTGTGAGCTGAAACCTTGTTGAATTTGAATTTGCATGTGTCTAATAATTCCTTATACTGAGCTTTAGGCATGTCCTTTTTTTTCTTTTCCTTTTTTTTAAAGAGTGAGTACAACTTCCCTCCTCTTATTGACTTCTTGAAAAATTTCTCATGTGTTGAATTTTCTTGCCTTTTCCCTACCCCAGGGCATTTTTCAGGGCAGGTGTCATTTAGAGCCCTGCAGTCCTTGTGACTATTAAGCAACCATTAGCACTGGGTTTAATGCTGCTGTTGTGGGAAACAGCCACAAGGCAGCAGCATTATTACGTTCTCATCTCTTGTTACTAGGGCAACAGAATCTTCCTGGAGGTAGTGTTCCGTGGTTGTAAATTAGAGTGGAATGTGCTGGGACGAGCCCCCAGAAGTTTATGTCTCCTTACTTATGTTTGTTTTTTAAATTTAATTCTATTTCTTTATGGAGTAAATTTGATTAGAGTCTTTTGATTGTCTGGCTGTACAGAATCTGCTCAATGATTCCTATATATGTCTGTTCATCTTCGGATTCTGTTACCATGTATGTGAATACAGAATGTATATTTTAAAGGTATTGGTGATTATATAATTCATATAGTTTATCTGTTATATGTTTATATGCATGTAACATACATTAGTATATTTATGTTAATCCCATAGTCCTAATTTACCCATCCTCCCCCCTTTCATTTTGGCTAACCATTAGTTTATTTCATAAGTCTGTGAGTGTCTTTTTCTGTGGAAATATGTTCATTGGTAGCAATCTTAGGATAACATGTATAAATGATATCATAGGATATTTGTCATACCCTTTTGACTTACTTAACCTTATATTATTATTTCTAGCCTCTACTGTAGTCCTGAAAACGGCATTGTTCATTTTTTCCCCGAGGCTACTATTCCATTCTGTCCATATACCACTTCTTCTCTGTCCATTCATCTGTTTATGGACCTTTTTTTGCTTCCATGTCTTGGCTATTTCAGTATTGCTGCAGTGCACATTTGACTGCCTGTGTCTTTCCGATTCTGGTGGTCTTAGGTTATAAGCCCGAGAGGTGCCCTGCCGCATCATATGGTAGCTCAATTTCTACCTTTTCAAGCGGCTCCATTCAGTTTGCGTTAGTGCTGTTACCACTTTACATCCCAGCAGCAGATAGAAGGTACACATTTCTCTAAAACCCCTTCAGCATTTATAGTTTGTAGACTTTTTGCTGATGGCCATTTGACTGTTGTGAGCTGAAACCTTTATGGAGGTTGGATACGCATGTGGCGAATAATTCCTTATACTGATCTTTAGGCATATCCTTTTTCTTCTTTTCCTTTTTTTGTTAAAGTGTGAGTACAACTTCCCTCTTCATATTCACTTTTTGAAAAATTTCTCATGTGTTGAATTTTCTTGCCTATTCCCTACCCAAGGGCACTTTTTGAGGGCAGGTGTCATTTAGACCCCTGCAGTCGTTGTGACTATTAAGCAACCATTAGCACTGGGTTTAAAGCTGCTGTTGTGGGAAACAGCCACAAGGCGGCAGCATTATTACGTTCTCAACTCTTGTTACTAGGGCAACAGAATCTTCCTGGAGGTAGTGTTCTGAGGTTGTAAATTAGAGTGGAATGTGCTGGGACAAGCCCCCAGAAGTTTATGTCTCCTTACTTATGTTTGTTTTTTAAATTTCATTTCTATTTCTTATCAGCGTAAATTTGATTAGAGTGTTTTGATTGCCTGGCTGTACAGGATCTCCTCAATGATTCATACATATGTCGGTTCATCTTCGGGTCCTGTTACCATGTATGTGATTACAAAATGTATATTTTAAAGGTATTGGTGATTATATAATTCATACAGTTTATCTGTTATATGTTTTTATACACTTAACATACATTAGTATATGTATGTTAACCCCATAGTCCTAATTTACCCATCCTCCCACCTTTCATTTTGCTAACCATTAGTTTATTTCATAAGTCTGTGAGTGTCTTTTTCTGTGGAAATATGTTCATTGGTAGCAATCTTAGGATAACATGTATAAATGTTTTCATAGGATTTTGTCGTACCCTTTTGAGTTACTTAACGTTATATGATTATTTCTAGGCTCAACTGTAGTCCTGAAAACGGCATTGTTCATTTTTTTCCCGAAGCTAGTATTCTATTTGGTACGTATACCACTTCTTCTTTGTCCATTCATCTGTTCATGAACCTTTTTTCTGCTTCCATGTCTTGGCTATTTCAATATTGCTGCAGTGCTCATTTGCCTGCCTGTGTCTTTCCGATTCAGGTGGTCTTAGGTTATAGGCCCAAAAGGTGACCTGCCGCATCATATGGTAGCTCAATTTTTATCTTTTCAAGCAGCTCCATTCAGTTTGTGTTAGTGCTGTTACCACTTTACATCCCACCAGCAGCTAGAAGGTACACAGTTCTCTAAAACCCCTTCAGCATTTATAGTTTGTAGACATTTTGCTGATGGAAACGACTGGTGTGAGCTGAAACCTTTTTGAATTTGAATTTGCATGTGTCTAATAATTCATTCTACTGACCTTTAGGCATGTCCTTTTTTTTCTTTTCCTTTTTATTTAAAGAGTGAGTACAACTTCCCTCCTCTTATTGACTTCTGAAAAAATTTCTCATGTGTTGAATATTATTGCCTATTCCCTACCCCAGGGCATTTTTCAGGGCAGGTGTCATTTAGAGCCCTGCAGTCCATGTGACTATTAAGCAACCATTAGCACTGGGTTTAAAGCTGCTGTTCTGGGAAAGAGCCACAAGGCGGCAGCATTATTACGTTCTCATCTCTTGTTACTAGGGCAACAGAATCTTCCTGGAGGTAGTGTTCCGAGGTTGTAAATTAGAGTGGAATGTGCTGGGACAAGCCCCCAGAAGTTTATGTCTCCTTACTTAGGTTTGTTTTTTAAATTTAATTTCTATTTCTTATCTGAGTAAATTTGATTAGAGTGTTTTGATTGTCTGGCTGTACAGAATCTGCTCAATGATTCCTACATATGTCTGTTCATCTTCGCATTCTGTTACCATGAATGTGATTACAGAATGTATATTTTAAAGGTATTGGTGATTATATAATTCATACAGTTTATCTGTTATATGTTTTTATACACTTAACATACATTAGTATATGTATGTTAACCCCATAGCCCTAGTTTACCCATCCTCCCACCTTTCATTTTGTCTAACCATTAGTTTATTTCATAAGTCTGTGAGTGTCTTTTTCTGTGGAAATATGTTCATTGGTAGCTATCTTAGGATAACATGTATAAATGTTATCATAGGATATTTGTCGTACCCTTTTGAGTTACTTAACCTTATATGATTATTTCTAGGCTCAACTGTAGTCCTGAAAACGGCATTGTTCTTTTTTTTCCCGAGGCTACTATTCTATTTGGTACGTATACCACTTCTTCTTTGTCCATTCATCTGTTTATGAACCTTTTTTCTGCTTCCATGTCTTGGCTATTTCAATATTGCTGCAGTGCTCATTTGCCTGCCTGTGTCTTTCCGATTCAGGTGGTCTTAGGTTATAGGCCCAAAAGGTGACCTGCCGCATCATATGGTAGCTCAATTTTTACCTTTTCAACAGCTCAATTCAGTTTGCGTTAGTGCTGTTACCACTTTACATCCAACCAGGATCTAGAAGGTACACAGTTCTCTAAAACTCCTTCAGCATTTATAGTTTGTAGACATTTTGCTGATGGAAATGACTGGTGTGAGCTGAAACCTTTTTGAATTTGCATTTGCATGTGTCTAATAATTCCTTATACTGAGGTTTAGGAATGTCCTTTTTTTTCTTTTCCTTTTTTTTTAAAGAGTGAGTACAACTTCCCTCCTCTTATTGACTTCTTGAAAAATTTCTAATGTGTTGAATTTTCTTGCCTATTCCCTACCCCAGGGCATTTTTAAGGGCAGGTGTCATTTAGAGCCCTGCAGTCCTTGTGACTATTAAGCAAACATTAGCACTTGGTTTAAAGCTGCTGTTGTGGGAAAGAGCCACAAGGCAGCAGCATTATTACGTTCTCATCTCTTGTTACTAGGGCAACAGAATCTTCCTGGAGGTAGTGTTCCGAGGTTGTAAATTAGAGTGGAATGTGCTGGGACAAGCCCCCAGAAGTTTATGTCTCCTTACTTATGTTTGTTTTTTTAAATTTAATTTCTATTTCTTATCGGAGTAAATTTGATTAGAGTGTTTTGATTGCCTGGCTGTACAGGATCTGCTCAGTGATTCATACATATGTCTGTTCATCTTCGGGTCCTCTTACCATGTATGTGATTACAAAATGTATATTTTAAAGGTATTGGTGATTATATAATTCATACAGTTTATCTGTTACATGTTTTTATACACTTAACATACATTAGTATATGTATGTTAACCCCATAGTCCTAATTTACCCATCCTCCCACCTTTCATTTTGGCTAACCATTAGTTTATTTCATAAGTCTGTGAGTGTGTTTTTCTGTGGAAATATGTTCATTGGTAGCAATCGTAGGATAACATGTATAAATGTTATCATAGGATATTTGTCGTACCCTTTTGAGTTACTTAACCTTATATGATTATTTCTAGGCTCAACTGTAGTCCTGAAAACGGCATTGTTCATTTTTTTTCCCGAGGCTACTATGCTATTTGGTACGTATACCACTTCTTCTTTGTCCATTCATCTGTTTATGAACCCTTTTTCTGCTTCCACGTCTTGGCTATTTCAATATAGCTGCAGTGCACATTTGCCTGCCTGTGTCTTTCCGATTCAGGTGGTCTTAGGTTATAGGCCCAAAAGGTGACCTGCCGCATCATATGGTAGCTCAATTTTTATCTTTTCAAGCAGCTCCATTCAGTTTGCGTTAGTGCTGTTACCACTTTACATCCCACCAGCAGCTAGAAGGTACACAGTTCTCTAAAACCCCTTCAGCATTTATAGTTTGTAGACATTTTGCTGATGGAAACGACTGGTGTGAGCTGAAACCTTTTTGAATTTGAATTTGCATGTGTCTAATAATTCATTCTACTGAGCTTTAGGCATGTCCTTTTTTTTCTTTTCCTTTTTTTTTAAAGAGTGAGTACAACTTCCCTCCTCTTATTGACTTCTTGAAAAATTTCTCATGTGTTGAATATTCTTGCCTATTCCCTACCCCAGGGCATTTTTCAGGGCAGGTGTCATTTAGAGCCCTGCAGTCCATGTGACTATTAAGCAACCATTAGCACTGGGTTTAAAGCTGCTGTTGTGGGAAAGAGCCACAAGGCGGCAGCATTATTACGTTCTCATCTCTTGTTACTAGGGCAACAGAATCTTCCTGGTGGTAGTGTTCCGAGGTTGTAAATTAGAGTGGAATGTGCTGGGACAAGCCCCCAGAAGTTTATGTCTCCTTACTTAGGTTTGTTTTTTAAATTTAATTTCTATTTCTTATCGGAGTAAATTTGATTAGAGTGTTTTGATTGTCTGGCTGTACAGAAACTGCTCAATGATTCCTACATATGTCTGTTCATCTTCGGATTCTGTTACCATGTATGTTATTACAGAATGTATATTTTAAAGGTATTGGTGATTATATATAATTCATACAGTTTATCTGTTATATGTTTTTATACACTTAACATACATTAGTATATGTATGTTAACCCCATAGTCCTAATTTACCCATCCTCCCACCTTTCATTTTGGCTAACAATTAGTTTATTTCATAAGTCTGTGAGTGTCTTTTTCTGTGGAAATATGTTCATTGGTAGCAATCTTAGGATAACATGTATAAATGATATCATAGGATATTTGTCATACCCTTTTGACTTACTTAACCTTATATGATTATTTCTAGGCTCAACTCTAGTCCTTAAAACGGCATTGTTCATTTTTTCCCCGAGGCTACTATTGCATTCTGTCCATATACCACTTCTTCTCTGTCCATTCATCTGTTTATGGACCTTTTTTTGCTTCCATGTCTTGGCTATTTCAGTACTGCTGCAGTGCACATTTGACTGCCTGTGTCTTTCCGATTCTGGTGGTCTTAGGTTATAAGCCCGAGAGGTGCCCTGCCGCATCATATGGTAGCTCAATTTCTACCTTTTCAAGCGGCTCCATTCAGTTTGCGTTAGTGCTGTTACCACTTTACATCCCAGCAGCAGATAGAAGGTACACATTTCTCTAAAACCCCTTCAGCATTTATAGTTTGTAGACTTTTTGCTGATGGCCATTTGACTGTTGTGAGCTGAAACCTTTATGGAGGTTGGATACGCATGTGGCGAATAATTCCTTATACTGATCTTTAGGCATATCCTTTTTCTTTTCCTTTTTTTGTTAAAGTGTGAGTACAACTTCCCTCTTCATATTCACTTTTTGAAAAATTTCTCATGTGTTGAATTTTCTTGCCTATTCCCTACCCAAGGGCACTTTTTGAGGGCAGGTGTCATTTAGACCCCTGCAGTCGTTGTGACTCTTAAGCAACCATTAGCACTGGGTTTAAAGCTGCTGTTGTGGGAAACAGCCACAAGGCGGCAGCATTATTACGTTCTCAACTCTTGTTACTATGGCAACAGAATCTTCCTGGAGGTAGTGTTCTGAGGTTGTAAATTAGAGTGGAATGTGCTGGGACAAGCCCCCAGAAGTTTATGTCTCCTTACTTATGTTTGTTTTTTGAATTTCATTTCTATTTCTTATCAGCGTAAATTTGATTAGAGTGTTTTGATTGCCTGGCTGTACAGGATCTGCTCAATGATTCATACATATGTCTGTTCATCTTCGGGTCCTGTTACCATGTATGTGATTACAAAATGTATATTTTAAAGGTAATGGTGATTATATAATTCATACAGTTTATCTGTTATATGTTTTTATACACTTAACATACATTAGTATATGTATGTTAACCCCATAGTCCTAATTTACCCATCCTCCCACCTTTCATTTTGCTAACCATTAGTTTATTTCATAAGTCTGTGAGTGTCTTTTTCTGTGGAAATATGTTCATTGGTAGCAATCTTAGGATAACATGTATAAATATTATCATAGGATCTTTGTCGTACCCTTTTGAGTTAGTTAACCTTATATGATTATTTCTATGCTCAACTGTAGTCCTGAAAACGGCGTTGTTCATTTCTTTCCCCAGGCTACTATTCTATTTGGTACGTATACTACTTCTTCTTTGTCCATTCATCTGTTTATGAACCTTTTTTTTGCTTCCGTGTCTTGGCTATTTCAATATTGCTGCAGTGCTCATTTGCCTGCCTGTGTCTTTCCGATTCAGGTGGTCTTAGGTTATAGGCCCAAAGGGTGACCTGCTGCATCATATGGTAGCTCAATTTTTACCTTTTCAAGAAGCTCCATTCAGTTTGCGTTAGTGCTGTTACCACTTTACATCCCACCAGCAGCTAGAAGGTACACAGTTCTCTAAAACCCCTTCAGCATTTATAGTTTATAGACATTTTGCTGATGGAAATGACTAGTGTGAGCTGAAACCTTGTTGAATTTGAATTTGCATGTGTCTAATAATTCCTTATACTGAGCTTTAGGCATGTCCTTTTTTTTCTTTTCCTTTTTTTTAAAGAGTGAGTACAACTTCCCTCCTCTTATTGACTTCTTGAAAAATTTCTCATGTGTTGAATTTTCTTGCCTTTTCCCTACCCCAGGGCATTTTGCAGGGCAGGTGTCATTTAGAGCCCTGCAGTCCTTGTGACTATTAAGCAACCATTAGCACTGGGTTTAATGCTGCTGTTGTGGGAAACAGCCACAAGGCAGCAGCATTATTACGTTCTCATCTCTTGTTACTAGGGCAACAGAATCTTCCTGGAGGTAGTGTTCCGTGGTTGTAAATTAGAGTGGAATGTGCTGGGACGAGCCCCCAGAAGTTTATGTCTCCTTACTTATGTTTGTTTTTTAAATTTAATTCTATTTCTTTTTGGAGTAAATTTGATTAGAGTCTTTTGATTGTCTGGCTGTACAGAATCTGCTCAATGATTCCTACATATGTCTGTTCATCTTCGGATTCTGTTACCATGTATGTGAATACAGAATGTATATTTTAAAGGTATTGGTGATTATATAATTCATATAGTTTATCTGTTATATGTTTATATGCATGTAACATACATTAGTATATTTATGTTAATCCCATAGTCCTAATTTACCCATCCTCCCCCCTTTCATTTTGGCTAACCATTAGTTTATTTCATAAGTCTGTGAGTGTCTTTTTCTGTGGAAATATGTTCATTGGTAGCAATCTTAGGATAACATGTATAAATGATATCATAGGATATTTGTCATACCCTTTTGACTTACTTAACCTTATATTATTATTTCTAGGCTCTCCTGTAGTCCTGAAAACGGCATTGTTCATTTTTTCCCCGAGGCTACTATTCCATTCTGTCCATATACCACTTCTTCTCTGTCCATTCATCTGTTTATGGACCTTTTTTTGCTTCCATGTCTTGGCTATTTCAGTATTGCTGCAGTGCACATTTGACTGCCTGTGTCTTTCCGATTCTGGTGGTCTTAGGTTATAAGCCCGAGAGGTGCCCTGCCGCATCATATCGTAGCTCAATTTCTACCTTTTCAAGCGGCTCCATTCAGTTTGCGTTAGTGCTGTTACCACTTTACATCCCAGCAGCAAATAGAAGGTACCCATTTCTCTAAAACCCCTTCAGCATTTATAGTTTGTAGACTTTTTGCTGATGGCCATTTGACTGTTGTGAGCTGAAACCTTTATGGAGGTTGGATACGCATGTGGCGAATAATTCCTTATACTGATCTTTAGGCATATCCTTTTTCTTCTTTTCCTTTTTTTGTTAAAGTGTGAGTACAACTTCCCTCTTCATATTCACTTTTTGAAAAATTTCTCATGTGTTGAATTTTCTTGCCTATTCCCTACCCAAGGGCACTTTTTGAGGGTAGGTGTCATTTAGACCCCTGCAGTCGTTGTGACTATTAAGCAACCATTAGCACTGGGTTTAAAGCTGCTGTTGTGGGAAACAGCCACAAGGCGGCAGCATTATTACGTTCTCAACTCTTGTTACTAGGGCAACAGAATCTTCCTGGAGGTAGTGTTCTGAGGTTGTAAATTAGAGTGGAATGTGCTGGGACAAGCCCCCAGAAGTTTATGTCTCCTTACTTAGGTTTGTTTTTTAAATTTAATTTCTATTTCTTATCGTAGTAAATTTGATTTTAGTGTTTTGATTGCCTGGCTGTACAGAATCTGCTCAATGATTCATACATATGTCTGTTCATCCTCGGGTCCTGTTACCATGTATGTGATTACAAAATGTATATTTTAAAGGTATTGGTGATTATATAATTCATACAGTTTATCTGTTATATGTTTTTATACACTTAACATACATTAGTATATGTATGTTAACCCCATAGTCCTAATTTACCCATCCTCCCACCTTTCATTTTGCTAACCATTAGTTTATTTCATAAGTCTGTGAGTGTCTTTTTCTGTGGAAATATGTTCATTGGTAGCAATCTTAGGATAACATGTATAAATGTTTTCATAGGATTTTGTCGTACCCTTTTGAGTTACTTAACGTTATATGATTATTTCTAGGCTCAACTGTAGTCCTGAAAACGGCATTGTTCATTTTTTTCCCGAAGCTAGTATTCTATTTGGTACGTATACCACTTCTTCTTTGTCCATTCATCTGTTCATGAACCTTTTTTCTGCTTCCATGTCTTGGCTATTTCAATATTGCTGCAGTGCTCATTTGCCTGCCTGTGTCTTTCCGATTCAGGTGGTCTTAGGTTATAGGCCCAAAAGGTGACCTGCCGCATCATATGGTAGCTCAATTTTTATCTTTTCAAGCAGCTCCATTCAGTTTGTGTTAGTGCTGTTACCACTTTACATCCCACCAGCAGCTAGAAGGTACACAGTTCTCTAAAACCCCTTCAGCATTTATAGTTTGTAGACATTTTGCTGATGGAAACGACTGGTGTGAGCTGAAACCTTTTTGAATTTGAATTTGCATGTGTCTAATAATTCATTCTACTGACCTTTAGGCATGTCCTTTTTTTTCTTTTCCTTTTTTTTTAAAGAGTGAGTACAACTTCCCTCCTCTTATTGATTTCTTGAAAAATTTCTCATGTGTTGAATATTCTTGCCTATTCCTTACCCCAGGGCATTTTTCAGGGCAGGTGTCATTTAGAGCCCTGCAGTCCATGTGATTATTAAGCAACCATTAGCACTGGGTTTAAAGCTGCTGTTGTGGGAAAGAGCCACAAGGCGGCAGCATTATTACGTTCTCATCTCTTGTTACTAGGGCAACAGAATCTTCCTGGAGGTAGTGTTCCGAGGTTGTAAATTAGAGTGGAATGTGCTGGGACAAGCCCCAAGAAATTTATGTCTCCTTACTTAGGTTTGTTTTTTAAATTTAATTTCTATTTCTTATCGGAGTAAATTTGATTAGAGTGTTTTGATTGTCTGGCTGTACAGAAAGTGCTCAATGATTCCTACATATGTCTGTTCATCTTCGGATTCTGTTACCATGTATGTGATTACAGAATGTATATTTTAAAGGTATTGGTGATTATATAATTCATACAGTTTATCTGTTATATGTTTTTATACACTTAACATACATTAGTATATGTATGTTAACCCCATAGTCCTAATTTACCCGTCCTCCCACCTTTCATTTTGGCTAACAATTAGTTTATTTCATAAGTCTGTGAGTGTCTTTTTCTGTGGAAATATGTTCATTGGTAGCAATCTTAGGATAACATGTATAAATGATATCATAGGATAATTGTCATACCCTTTTGACTTACTTAACCTTATATGATTATTTCTAGGCTCTACTGTAGTCCTGAAAACGGCATTGTTCATTTTTTCCCCGAGGCTACTATTCCATTCTGTCCATATACCACTTCTTCTCTGTCCATTCATCTGTTTATGGACATTTTTTTTGCTTCCATGTCTTTGCTATTTCAATATTGCTGCAGTGCACATTTGACTGCCTGTGTCTTTCCAATTCTGGTAGTCTTAGGTTATAAGCCCAAGAGGTGCCCTGCCGCATCATATGGTAGCTCAATTTTGACCTTTTCAAGCAGCTCCATTCAGTTTGCGTTAGTGCTGTTACCACTTTACATCCCACCAGCAGCTAGAAGGTACACAGTTCTCTAAAACCCCTTCAGCATTTATAGTTTGTAGACATTTTGCTGATGGAAACGACTGGTGTGAGCTGAAACCTTTTTGAATTTGAATTTGCATGTGTCTAATAATTCATTCTACTGAGCTTTAGGCATGTCCTTTTTTTTCTTTTCCTTTTTTTTTAAAGAGTGAGTAAAACTTCCCTCCTCTTATTGACTTCTTGAAAAATTTCTCATGTGTTGAATATTATTGCCTATTCCCTACCCCAGGGCATTTTTCAGGGCAGGTGTCATTTAGAGCCCTGCAGTCCATGTGACTATTAAGCAACCATTAGCACTGGGTTTAAAGCTGCTGTTGTGGGAAAGAGCCACAAGGCGGCAGCATTATTACGTTCTCATCTCTTGTTACTAGGGCAACAGAATCTTCCTGGAGGTAGTGTTCCGAGGTTGTAAATTAGAGTGGAATGTGCTGGGACAAGCCCCCAGAAGTTTATGTCTCCTTACTTAGGTTTGTTTTTTAAATTTAATTTCTATTTCTTATCTGAGTAAATTTGATTAGAGTGTTTTGATTGTCTGGCTGTACAGAATCTGCTCAATGATTCCTACATATGTCTGTTCATCTTCGCATTCTGTTACCATGAATGTGATTACAGAATGTATATTTTAAAGGTATTGGTGATTATATAATTCATACAGTTTATCTGTTATATGTTTTTATACACTTAACATACATTAGTATATGTATGTTAACCCCATAGTCCTAGTTTACCCATCCTCCCACCTTTCATTTTGTCTAACCATTAGTTTATTTCATAAGTCTGTGAGTGTCTTTTTCTGTGGAAATATGTTCATTGGTAGCTATCTTAGGATAACATGTATAAATGTTATCATAGGATATTTGTCGTACCCTTTTGAGTTACTTAACCTTATATGATTATTTCTAGGCTCAACTGTAGTCCTGAAAACGGCATTGTTCATTTTTTTCCCGAGGCTACTATTCTATTTGGTACGTATACCACTTCTTCTTTGTCCATTCATCTGTTTATGAACCTTTTTTCTGCTTCCATGTCTTGGCTATTTCAATATTGTGCAGTGCTCATTTGCCTGCCTGTGTCTTTCCGATTCAGGTGGTCTTAGGTTATAGGCCCAAAAGGTGACCTGCCGCATCATATGGTAGCCCAATTTTTACCTTTTCAAGCAGCTCCATTCAGTTTGCGTTAGTGCTGTTACCACTTTACATCCCAGCAGCAGATAGAAGGTATACATTTCTCTAAAACCCCTTCAGCATTTATAGTTTGTAGAATTTTTGCTGATGTCCATTTGACTGGTGTGAGCTGAAACCTTTTTGGAGGTTGGATACGCATGCGGCGAATAATTCCTTATACTGATCTTTAGGCATATCCTTTTTCTTCTTTTCCTTTTTTTGTTAAAGTGTGAGTACAACTTCCCTCTTCATATTCACTTTTTGAAAAATTTCTCATGTGTTGAATTTTCTTGCGTATTCCCTACCCCAGGGCATTTTTTGAGGGCAGGTGTCATTTAGACCCCTGCAGTCGTTTTGACTATTAAGCAACCATTAGCACTGGGTTTAAAGCTGCTGTTGTGGGAAACAGCCACAAGGCGGCAGCATTATTATGTTCTCAACTCTTGTTACTATGGCAACAGAGTCTTCCTGGAGGTAGTGTTCCGAGGTTGTAAATTAGAGTGGAATGTGCTGGGACAAGCCTCCAGAAGTTTATGTCTCCTTACTTATGTTTGTTTTTTAAATTTAATTTCTATTTCTTATCGGAGTAAATTTGATTTTAGTGTTTTGATTGCCTGGCTGTACAGAATCTGCTCAATGATTCATACATATGTCTGTTCATCCTCGGGTCCTGTTACCATGTATGTGATTACAAAATGTATATTTTAAAGGTATTGGTGATTATATAATTCATACAGTTTATCTGTTATATGTTTTTATACACTTAACATACATTAGTATATGTATGTTAACCCCATAGTCCTAGTTAACCCATCCTCCCACCTTTCATTTTGGCTAACCATTAGTTTATTTGATAAGTCTGTGAGTGTCTTTTTCTGTGGAAATATGTTCATTGGTAGCAATCTTAGGATAACATGTATAAATGTTATCATAGGATATTTGTCGTACCCTTTTGAGTTACTTAACGTTATATGATTATTTCTAGGCTCAACTGTAGTCCTGAAAACGGCATTGTTCATTTTTTTCCCGAGGCTACTATTCTATTTGGTACGTATACCACTTCTTCTTTGTCCATTCATCTGTTTATGAACCTTTTTTCTGCTTCCATGTCTTGGCTATTTCAATATTGCTGCAGTGCTCATTTGCCTGCCTGTGTCTTTCCGATTCAGGTGGTCTTAGGTTATAGGCCCAAAAGGTGACCTGCCGCATCATATGGTAGCTCAATTTTTATCTTTTCAAGCAGCTCCATTCAGTTTGTGTTAGTGCTGTTACCACTTTACATCCCACCAGCAGCTAGAAGGTACACAGTTCTCTAAAACCCCTTCAGCATTTATAGTTTGTAGACATTTTGCTGATGGAAACGATTGGTGTGAGCTGAAACCTTTTTCCATTTGAATTTGCATGTGTCTAATAATTCATTCTACTGAGGTTTAGGCATGTCCTTTTTTTTCTTTTCCTTTTTTTTTAAAGAGTGAGTACAACTTCCCTCCTCTTATTGATTTCTTGAAAAATTTCTCATGTGTTGAATATTCTTGCCTATTCCTTACCCCAGGGCATTTTTCAGGGCAGGTGTCATTTAGAGCCCTGCAGTCCATGTGATTATTAAGCAACCATTAGCACTGGGTTTAAAGCTGCTGTTGTGGGAAAGAGCCACAAGGCGGCAGCATTATTACGTTCTCATCTCTTGTTACTAGGGCAACAGAATCTTCCTGGAGGTAGTGTTCCGAGGTTGTAAATTAGAGTGGAATGTGCTGGGACAAGCCCCCAGAAGTTTATGTCTCCTTACTTAGGTTTGTTTTTTAAATTTAATTTCTATTTCTTATCGGAGTAAATTTGATTAGAGTGTTTTGATTGTCTGGCTGTACAGAAACTGCTCAATGATTCCTACATATGTCTGTTCATCTTCGGATTCTGTTACCATGTATGTGATTACAGAATGTATATTTTAAAGGTATTGGTGATTATATAATTCATACAGTTTATCTGTTATATGTTTTTATACACTTAACATACATTAGTATATGTATGTTAACCCCATAGTCCTAATTTACCCGTCCTCCCACCTTTCATTTTGGCTAACAATTAGTTTATTTCATAACTCTGTGAGTGTCTTTTTCTGTGGAAATATGTTCATTGGTAGCAATCTTAGGATAACATGTATAAATGATATCATAGGATAATTGTCATACCCTTTTGACTTACTTAACCTTATATGATTATTTCTAGGCTCTACTGTAGTCCTGAAAACGGCATTGTTCATTTTTTCCCCGAGGCTACTATTCCATTCTGTCCATATACCACTTCTTCTCTGTCCATTCATCTGTTTATGGACATTTTTTTTGCTTCCATGTCTTTGCTATTTCAATATTGCTGCAGTGCACATTTGACTGCCTGTGTCTTTCCGATTCTGGTAGTCTTAGGTTATAAGCCCAAGAGGTGCCCTGCCGCATCATATGGTAGCTCAATTTTGACCTTTTCAAGCAGCTCCATTCAGTTTGCGTTAGTGCTGTTACCACTTTACATCCCACCAGCAGCTAGAAGGTACACAGTTCTCTAAAACCCCTTCAGCATTTATAGTTTATAGACATTTTGCTGATGGAAATGACTGGTGTGAGCTGAAACCTTTTTGAATTTGAATTTGCATGTGTCTAATAATTCCTTATACTGAGCTTTAGGCATGTCCTTTTTTTTCTTTTCCTTTTTTTTTAAAGAGTGAGTACAACTTCCCTCCTCTTATTGACTTCTTGAAAAATTTCTCATGTGTTGAATTTTCTTGCCTATTCCCTACCCCAGGGCATTTTTCAGGGCAGGTGTCATTTAGAGCCCTGCAGTCCTTGTGACTATTAAGCAACCATTAGCACTGGGTTTAATGTTGCTGTTGTGGGAAACAGCCACAAGGCGGCAGCATTATTACGTTCTCATCTCTTGTTACTAGGGCAACAGAATCTTCCTGGAAGTAGTGTTCCGTGGTTGTAAATTAGAGTGGAATGTGCTGGGACGAGCCCCCAGAAGTTTATGTCTCCTTACTTATGTTTGTTTATTAAATTTAATTCTATTTCTTTTTGGAGTAAATTTGATTAGAGTTTTTTGATTGTCTGGCTGTACAGAATCTGCTCAATGATTCCTACATATGTCTGTTCATCTTCGGATTCTGTTACCATGTATGTGAATACAGAATGTATATTTTACAGGTATTGGTGATTATATAATTCATATAGTTTATCTGTTATATGTTTATATGCATGTAACATACATTAGTATATTTATGTTAATCCCATAGTCCTAATTTACCCATCCTCCCCCCTTTCATTTTGGCTAACCATTAGTTTATTTCATAAGTCTGTGAGTGTCTTTTTCTGTGGAAATATGTTCATTGGTAGCAATCTTAGGATAACATGTATAAATGATATCATAGGATATTTGTCATACCCTTTTGACTTACTTAACCTTATATTATTATTTCTAGGCTCTACTGTAGTCCTGAAAACGGCATTGTTCATTTTTTCCCCGAGGCTACTATTCCATTCTGTCCATATACCACTTCTTCTCTGTCCATTCATCTGTTTATGGACCTTTTTTTGCTTCCATGTCTTGGCTATTTCAGTATTGCTGCAGTGCACATTTGACTGCCTGCGTCTTTCCGATTCTGGTGGTCTTAGGTTATAAGCCCGAGAGGTGCCCTGCCGCATCATATGGTAGCTCAATTTCTACCTTTTCAAGCGGCTCCATTCAGTTTGCGTTAGTGCTGTTACCACTTTACATCCCAGCAGCAGATAGAAGGTACCCATTTCTCTAAAACCCCTTCAGCATTTATAGTTTGTAGACTTTTTGCTGATGGCCATTTGACTGTTGTGAGCTGAAACCTTTATGGAGGTTGGATACGCATGTGGCGAATAATTCCTTATACTGATCTTTAGGCATATCCTTTTTCTTCTTTTCCTTTTTTTGTTAAAGTGTGAGTACAACTTCCCTCTTCATATTCACTTTTTGAAAAATTTCTCATGTGTTGAATTTTCTTGCCTATTCCCTACCCAAGGGCACTTTTTGAGGGCAGGTGTCATTTAGACCCCTGCAGTCGTTGTGACTATTAAGCAACCATTAGCACTGGGTTTAAAGCTGCTGTTGTGGGAAACAGCCACAAGGCGGCAGCATTATTACGTTCTCAACTCTTGTTACTAGGGCAACAGAATCTTCCTGGAGGTAGTGTTCTGAGGTTGTAAATTAGAGTGGAATGTGCTGGGACAAGCCCCCAGAAGTTTATGTCTCCTTACTTATGTTTGTTTTTTAAATTTCATTTCTATTTCTTATCAGCGTAAATTTGATTAGAGTGTTTTGATTGCCTGGCTGTACAGGATCTGCTCAATGATTCATACATATGTCTGTTCATCTTCGGGTCCTGTTACCATGTATGTGATTACAAAATGTATATTTTAAAGGTATTGGTGATTATATAATTCATACAGTTTATCTGTTATATGTTTTTATACACTTAACATACATTAGTATATGTATGTTAACCCCATAGTCCTAGTTAACCCATCCTCCCACCTTTCATTTTGGCTAACCATTAGTTTATTTCATAAGTCTGTGAGTGTCTTTTTCTGTGGAAATATGTTCATTGGTAGCAATCTTAGGATAACATGTATAAATGTTATCATAGGATATTTGTCGTACCCTTTTGAGTTACTTAAGCTTATATGATTATTTCTAGGCTCAACTGTAGTCCTGAAAACGGCGTTGTTCATTTTTTTCCCCAGGCTACTATTCTATTTGGTACGTATACTACTTCTTCTTTGTCCATTCATCTGTTTATGAACCTTTTTTCTGCTTCCATGTCTTGGCTATTTCAATATTGCTGCAGTGCTCATTTGCCTGCCTGTGTCTTTCCGATTCAGGTGGTCTTAGGTTATAGGCCCAAAGGGTGACCTGCTGCATCATATGGTAGCTCAATTTTTACCTTTTAAAGCAGCTCCATTCAGTTTGCGTTAGTGCTGTTACCACTTTACATCCCAGCAGCAGATAGAAGGTATACATTTCTCTAAAACTCCTTCAGCATTTATAGTTTGTAGACTTTTTGCTGATAGCCATTTGACTGGTGTGAGCTGAAACCTTTTTGGAGGTTGGATACGCATGTGGCGAATAATTCCTTATACTGATCTTTAGGCATATCCTTTTTCTTCTTTTCCTTTTTTTGTTAAAGTGTGAGTACAACTTCCCTCTTCATATTCACTTTTTGAAAAATTTCTCATGTGTTGAATTTTCTTGCGTATTCCCTACCCCAGGGCATTTTTTGAGGGCAGGTGTCATTTAGACCCCTGCAGTCGTTTTGACTATTAAGCAACCATTAGCACTGGGTTTAAAGCTGCTGTTGTGGGAAACAGCCACAAGGCGGCAGCATTATTACGTTCTCAACTCTTGTTACTATGGCAACAGAGTCTTCCTGGAGGTAGTGTTCCGAGGTTGTAAATTAGAGTGGAATGTGCTGGGACAAGCCTCCAGAAGTTTATGTCTCCTTACTTATGTTTGTTTTTTAAATTTAATTTCTATTTCTTATCGGAGTAAATTTGATTTTAGTGTTTTGATTGCCTGGCTGTACAGAATCTGCTCAATGATTCATACATATGTCTGTTCACCCTCGGGTCCTGTTACCATGTATGTGATTACAAAATGTATATTTTAAAGGTATTGGTGATTATATAATTCATACAGTTTATCTGTTATATGTTTTTATACACTTAACATACATTAGTATATGTATGTTAACCCCATAGTCCTAGTTAACCCATCCTCCCACCTTTCATTTTGGCTAACCATTAGTTTATTTGATAAGTCTGTGAGTGTCTTTTTCTGTGGAAATATGTTCATTGGTAGCAATCTTAGGATAACATGTATAAATGTTATCATAGGATATTTGTCGTACCCTTTTGAGTTACTTAACGTTATATGGTTATTTCTAGGCTCAACTGTAGTCCTGAAAACGGCATTGTTCATTTTTTTCCCGAGGCTACTATTCTATTTGGTACGTATACCACTTCTTCTTTGTCCATTCATCTGTTTATGAACCTTTTTTCTGCTTCCATGTCTTGGCTATTTCAATATTGCTGCAGGGCTCATTTGCCTGCCTGTGTCTTTCCGATTCAGGTGGTCTTAGGTTATAGGCCCAAAAGGTGACCTGCCGCATCATATGGTAGCTCAATTTTTATCTTTTCAAGCAGCTCCATTCAGTTTGTGTTAGTGCTGTTACCACTTTACATCCCACCAGCAGCTAGAAGGTACACCGTTCTCTAAAACCCCTTCAGCATTTATACTTTGTAGACATTTTGCTGATGGAAACGATTGGTGTGAGCTGAAACCTTTTTCCATTTGAATTTGCATGTGTCTAATAATTCATTCTACTGAGCTTTAGGCATGTCCTTTTTTTCTTTTCCTTTTTTTTTAAAGAGTGAGTACAACTTCCCTCCTCTTATTGATTTCTTGAAAAATTTCTCATGTGTTGAATATTCTTGCCTATTCCTTACCCCAGGGCATTTTTCAGGGCAGGTGTCATTTAGAGCCCTGCAGTCCATGTGACTATTAAGCAACCATTAGCACTGGGTTTAAAGCTGCTGTTGTGGGAAAGAGCCACAAGGCGGCAGCATTATTACGTTCTCATCTCTTGTTACTAGGGCAACAGAATCTTCCTGGAGGTAGTGTTCCGAGGTTGTAAATTAGAGTGGAATGTGCTGGGACAAGCCCCCAGAAGTTTATGTCTCCTTACTTAGGTTTGTTTTTTAAATTTAATTTCTATTTCTTATCGGAGTAAATTTGATTAGAGTGTTTTGATTGTCTGGCTGTACAGAAACTGCTCAATGATTCCTACATATGTCTGTTCATCTTCGGGTTCTGTTACCATGTATGTGATTACAGAATGTATATTTTAAAGGTATTGGTGATTATATAATTCATACAGTTTATCTGTTATATGTTTTTATACAGTTAACATACATTAGTATATGTATGTTAACCCCATAGTCCTAATTTACCCGTCCTCCCACCTTTCATTTTGGCTAACAATTAGTTTATTTCATAAGTCTGTGAGTGTCTTTTTCTGTGGAAATATGTTCATTGGTAGCAATGTTAGGATAACATGTATAAATGATATCATAGGATAATTGTCATACCCTTTTGACTTACTTTACCTTATATGATTATTTCTAGGCTCTACTGTAGTCCTGAAAACGGCATTGTTCATTTTTTCCACGAGGCTACTATTCCATTCTGTCCATATACCACTTCTTCTCTGTCCATTCATCTGTTTATGGACATTTTTTTTGCTTCCATGTCTTTGCTATTTCAATATTGCTGCAGTGCACATTTGACTGCCTGTGTCTTTCCGATTCTGGTAGTCTTAGGTTATAAGCCCAAGAGGTGCCCTGCCGCATCATATGGTAGCTCCATTTTTACCTTTTCAAGCAGGTCCATTCAGTTTGCGTTAGTGCTGTTACCACTTTACATCCCACCAGCAGCTAGAAGGTACACAGTTCTCTAAAACCCCTTCAGCATTTATAGTTTATAGACATTTTGCTGATGGAAATGACTGGTGTGAGCTGAAACCTTGTTGAATTTGAATTTGCATGTGTCTAATAATTCCTGATACTGAGCTTTAGGCATGTCCTTTTTTTTCTTTTCCTTTTTTTTAAAGAGTGAGTACAACTTCCCTCCTCTTATTGACTTCTTGAAAAATTTCTCATGTGTTGAATTTTCTTGCGTATTCCCTACCCCAGGGCATTTATCAGGGCAGGTGTCATTTAGAGCCCTGCAGTCCTTGTGACTATTAAGCAACCATTAGCACTGGGTTTAATGCTGCTGTTGTGGGAAACAGCCACAAGGCGGCAGCATTATTACGTTCTCATCTCTTGTTACTAGGGCAACAGAATCTTCCTGGAGGTAGTGTTCCGTGGTTGTAAATTAGAGTGGAATGTGCTGGGACGAGCCCCCAGAAGTTTATGTCTCCTTACTTATGTTGGTTTTTTAAATTTAATTTCTATTTCTTATCAGAGTAATTTTGATTAGAGTGTTTTGATTGCCTGGCTGTACAGAATCTGCTCAATGATTCATACATATGTCTGTTCATCTTCGGGTCCTGTTACCATGTATGTGATTACAAAATGTATATTTTAAAGGTATTGGTGATTATATAATTCATACAGTTTATCTGTTATATGTTTTTATACACTTAACATACATTAGTATATGTATGTTAACCCCATAGTCCTAATTTACCCATCCTCCCACCTTTCATTTTGGCTAACCATTAGTTTATTTGATAAGTCTGTGAGTGTCTTTTTCTGTGGAAATATGTTCATTGGTAGCAATCTCAGGATAACATGTATAAATGTTATCATAGGATATTTGTCGTACCCTTTTGAGTTACTTAACGTTATATGATTATTTCTAGGCTCAACTGTAGTCCTGAAAACGGCATTGTTCATTTTTTTCCCGAGGCTACTATTCTATTTGGTACGTATACCACTTCTTCTTTGTCCATTCATCTGTTTATGAACCTTTTTTCTGCTTCCATGTCTTGGGTATTTCAATATTGCTGCAGTGCTCATTTGCCTGCCTGTGTCTTTCCGATTCAGGTGGTCTTAGGTTATAGGCCCAAAAGGTGACCTGCCGCATCATATGGTAGCTCAATTTTTATCTTTTCAAGCAGCTCCATTCAGTTTGTGTTAGTGCTGTTACCACTTTACATCCCACCAGCAGCTAGAAGGTACACCGTTCTCTAAAACCCCTTCAGCATTTATACTTTGTAGACATTTTGCTGATGGAAACGACTGGTGTGAGCTGAAACCTTTTTGAATTTGAATTTGCATGTGTCTAATAATTCATTCTACTGAGCTTTAGGCATGTCCTTTTTTTTCTTTTCCTTTTTCTTTAAAGAGTGAGTACAACTTCCCTCCTCTTATTGACTTCTTGAAAAATTTCTCATGTGTTGAATATTCTTGCCTATTCCCTACCCCAGGGCATTTTTCAGGGCAGGTGTCGTTTAGAGCCCTGCAGTCCATGTGACTATTAAGCAACCATTAGCACTGGGTTTATAGCTGCTGTTGTGGGAAAGAGCCACAAGGCGGCAGCATTATTACGTTCTCATCTCTTGTTACTAGGGCAACAGAATCTTCCTGGAGGTAGTGTTCCGAGGTTGTAAATTAGAGTGGAATGTGCTGGGACAAGCCCCCAGAAGTTTATGTCTCCTTACTTAGGTTTGTTTTTTAAATTTAATTTCTATTTCTTATCTGAGTAAATTTGATTAGAGTGTTTTGATTGTCTGGCTGTACAGAAACTGCTCAATGATTCCTACATATGTCTGTTCATCTTCGGATTCTGTTACCATGTATGTGATTACAGAATGTATATTTTAAAGGTATTGGTGATTATATAATTCATACAGTTTATCTGTTATATGTTTTTATACACTTAACATACATTAGTATATGTATGTTAACCCCATAGTCCTAGTTTACCCATCCTCCCACCTTTCATTTTGTCTAACCATTAGTTTATTTCATAAGTCTGTGAGTGTCTTTTTCTGTGGAAATATGTTCATTGGTAGCTATCTTAGGATAACATGTATAAATGTTATCATAGGATATTTGTCGTACCCTTTTGAGTTACTTAACCTTATATGATTATTTCTAGGCTCAACTGTAGTCCTGAAAACGGCATTGTTCATTTTTTTCCCGAGGCTACTATTCTATTTGGTACGTATACCACTTCTTCTTTGTCCATTCATCTGTTTATGAACCTTTTTTCTGCTTCCATGTCTTGGCTATTTCAATATTGCTGCAGTGCTCATTTGCCTGCCTGTGTCTTTCCGATTCAGGTGGTCTTAGGTTATAGGCCCAAAAGGTGACCTGCCGCATCATATGGTAGCTCAATTTTTATCTTTTCAAGCAGCTCCATTCAGTTTGTGTTAGTGCTGTTACCACTTTACATCCCACCAGCAGCTAGAAGGTACACAGTTCTCTAAAACCCCTTCAGCATTTATAGTTTGTAGACATTTTGCTGATGGAAACGACTGGTGTGAGCTGAAACCTTTTTGAATTTGAATTTGCATGTGTCTAATAATTCATTCTACTGAGCTTTAGGCATGTCCTTTTTTTTCTTTTCCTTTTTTTTTAAAGAGTGAGTACAACTTCCCTCCTCTTATTGACTTCTTGAAAAATTTCTCATGTGTTGAATATTATTGCCTATTCCCTACCCCAGGGCATTTTTCAGGGCAGGTGTCATTTAGAGCCCTGCAGTCCATGTGACTATTAAGCAACCATTAGCACTGGGTTTAAAGCTGCTGTTGTGGGAAAGAGCCACAAGGCGGCAGCATTATTACGTTCTCATCTCTTGTTACTAGGGCAACAGAATCTTCCTGGAGGTAGTGTTCCGAGGTTGTAAATTAGAGTGGAATGTGCTGGGACAAGCCCCCAGAAGTTTATGTCTCCTTACTTAGGTTTGTTTTTTAAATTTAATTTCTATTTCTTATCTGAGTAAATTTGATTAGAGTGTTTTGATTGTCTGGCTGTACAGAAACTGCTCAATGATTCCTACATATGTCTGTTCATCTTCGGATTCTGTTACCATGTATGTGATTACAGAATGTATATTTTAAAGGTATTGGTGATTATATAATTCATACAGTTTATCTGTTATATGTTTTTATACACTTAACATACATTAGTATATGTATGTTAACCCCATAGTCCTAGTTTACCCATCCTCCCACCTTTCATTTTGTCTAACCATTAGTTTATTTCATAAGTCTGTGAGTGTCTTTTTCTGTGGAAATATGTTCATTGGTAGCTATCTTAGGATAACATGTATAAATGTTATCATAGGATATTTGTCGTACCCTTTTGAGTTACTTAACCTTATATGATTATTTCTAGGCTCAACTGTAGTCCTGAAAACGGCATTGTTCATTTTTTTCCCGAGGCTACTATTCTATTTGGTACGTATACCACTTCTTCTTTGTCCATTCATCTGTTTATGAACCTTTTTTCTGCTTCCATGTCTTGGCTATTTCAATATTGCTGCAGTGCTCATTTGCCTGCCTGTGTCTTTCCGATTCAGGTGGTCTTAGGTTATAGGCCCAAAAGGTGACCTGCCGCATCATATGGTAGCTCAATTTTTACCTTTTCAAGCAGCTCCATTCAGTTTGCGTTAGTGCTGTTACCACTTTACATCCCAGCAGCAGATAGAAGGTATACATTTCTCTAAAACCCCTTCAGCATTTATAGTTTGTAGACTTTTTGCTGATGGCCATTTGACTGGTGTGAGCTGAAACCTTTTTGGAGGTTGGATACGCATGTGGCGAATAATTCCTTATACTGATCTTTAGGCATATCCTTTTTCTTCTTTTCCTTTTTTTGTTAAAGTGTCAGTACAACTTCCCTCTTCATATTCACTTTTTGAAAAATTTCTCATGTGTTGAATTTTCTTGCGTATTCCCTACCCCAGGGCATTTTTTGAGGACAGGTGTCATTTAGACCCCTGCAGTCGTTTTGACTATTAAGCAACCATTAGCACTGGGTTTAAAGCTGCTGTTGTGGGAAACAGCCACAAGGCGGCAGCATTATTACGTTCTCAACTCTTGTTACTATGGCAACAGAGTCTTCCTGGAGGTAGTGTTCCGAGGTTGTAAATTAGAGTGGAATGTGCTGGGACAAGCCTCCAGAAGTTTATGTCTCCTTACTTATGTTTGTTTTTTAAATTTAATTTCTATTTCTTATCGGAGTAAATTTGATTTTAGTGTTTTGATTGCCTGGCTGTACAGAATCTGCTCAATGATTCATACATATGTCTGTTCATCCTCGGGTCCTGTTACCATGTATGTGATTACAAAATGTATATTTTAAAGGTATTGGTGATTATATAATTCATACAGTTTATCTGTTATATGTTTTTATACACTTAACATACATTAGTATATGTATGTTAACCCCATAGTCCTAGTTAACCCATCCTCCCACCTTTCATTTTGGCTAACCATTAGTTTATTTGATAAGTCTGTGAGTGTCTTTTTCTGTGGAAATATGTTCATTGGTAGCAATCTTAGGATAACATGTATAAATGTTATCATAGGATATTTGTCGTACCCTTTTGAGTTACTTAACGTTATATGATTATTTCTAGGCTCAACTGTAGTCCTGAAAACGGCATTGTTCATTTTTTTCCCGAGGCTACTATTCTATTTGGTACGTATACCACTTCTTCTTTGTCCATTCATCTGTTTATGAACCTTTTTTCTGCTTCCATGTCTTGGCTATTTCAATATTGCTGCAGTGCTCATTTGCCTGCCTGTGTCTTTCCCATTCAGGTGGTCTTAGGTTATAGGCCCAAAAGGTGACCTGCCGCATCATATGGTAGCTCAATTTTTATCTTTTCAAGCAGCTCCATTCAGTTTGTGTTAGTGCTGTTACCACTTTACATCCCACCAGCAGCTAGAAGGTACACAGTTCTCTAAAACCCCTTCAGCATTTATACTTTGTAGACATTTTGCTGATGGAAACGATTGGTGTGAGCTGAAACCTTTTTCCATTTGAATTTGCATGTGTCTAATAATTCATTCTACTGAGCTTTAGGCATGTCCTTTTTTTCTTTTCCTTTTTTTTTAAAGAGTGAGTACAACTTCCCTCCTCTTATTGATTTCTTGAAAAATTTCTCATGTGTTGAATATTCTTGCCTATTCCTTACCCCAGGGCATTTTTCAGGGCAGGTGTCATTTAGAGCCCTGCAGTCCATGTGACTATTAAGCAACCATTAGCACTGGGTTTAAAGCTGCTGTTGTGGGAAAGAGCCACAAGGCGGCAGCATTATTACGTTCTCATCTCTTGTTACTAGGGCAACAGAATCTTCCTGGAGGTAGTGTTCCGAGGTTGTAAATTAGAGTGGAATGTGCTGGGACAAGCCTCCAGAAGTTTATGTCTCCTTACTTAGGTTTGTTTTTTAAATTTAATTTCTATTTCTTATCGGAGTAAATTTGATTTTAGTGTTTTGATTGCCTGGCTGTACAGAATCTGCTCAATGATTCATACATATGTCTGTTCATCCTCGGGTCCTGTTACCATGTATGTGATTACAAAATGTATATTTTAAAGGTATTGGTGATTATATAATTCATACAGTTTATCTGTTATATGTTTTTATACACTTAACATACATTAGTATATGTATGTTAACCCCATAGTCCTAGTTAACCCATCCTCCCACCTTTCATTTTGGCTAACCATTAGTTTATTTGATAAGTCTGTGAGTGTCTTTTTCTGTGGAAATATGTTCATTGGTAGCTATCTTTGGATAACATGTATAAATGTTATCATAGGATATTTGTCGTACCCTTTTGAGTTACTTAACCTTATATGATTATTTCTAGGCTCAACTGTAGTCCTGAAAACGGCATTGTTCATTTTTTTCCCGAGGCTACTATTCTATTTGGTACGTATACCACTTCTTCTTTGTCCATTCATCTGTTTATGAACCTTTTTTCTGCTTCCATGTCTTGGCTATTTCAATATTGCTGCAGTGCTCATTTGCCTGCCTGTGTCTTTCCGATTCAGGTGGTCTTAGGTTATAGGCCCAAAAGGTGACCTGCCGCATCATATGGTAGCTCAATTTTTACCTTTTCAAGCAGCTCCATTCAGTTTGCGTTAGTGCTGTTACCACTTTACATCCCAGCAGCAGATAGAAGGTATACATTTCTCTAAAACTCCTTCAGCATTTATAGTTTGTAGACTTTTTGCTGATGGCCATTTGACTGGTGTGAGCTGAAACCTTTTTGGAGGTTGGATACGCATGTGGCGAATAATTCCTTATACTGATCTTTAGGCATATCCTTTTTCTTCTTTTCCTTTTTTTGTTAAAGTGTGAGTACAACTTCCCTCTTCATATTCACTTTTTGAAAAATTTCTCATGTGTTGAATTTTCTTGCGTATTCCCTACCCCAGGGCATTTTTTGAGGGCAGGTGTCATTTAGACCCCTGCAGTCGTTTTGACTATTAAGCAACCATTAGCACTGGGTTTAAAGCTGCTGTTGTGGGAAACAGCCACAAGGCGGCAGCATTATTACGTTCTCAACTCTTGTTACTATGGCAACAGAGTCTTCCTGGAGGTAGTGTTCCGAGGTTGTAAATTAGAGTGGAATGTGCTGGGACAAGCCTCCAGAAGTTTATGTCTCCTTACTTATGTTTGTTTTTTAAATTTAATTTCTATTTCTTATCGGAGTAAATTTGATTTTAGTGTTTTGATTGCCTGGCTGTACAGAATCTGCTCAATGATTCATACATATGTCTGTTCACCCTCGGGTCCTGTTACCATGTATGTGATTACAAAATGTATATTTTAAAGGTATTGGTGATTATATAATTCATACAGTTTATCTGTTATATGTTTTTATACACTTAACATACATTAGTATATGTATGTTAACCCCATAGTCCTAGTTAACCCATCCTCCCACCTTTCATTTTGGCTAACCATTAGTTTATTTGATAAGTCTGTGAGTGTCTTTTTCTGTGGAAATATGTTCATTGGTAGCAATCTTAGGATAACATGTATAAATGTTATCATAGGATATTTGTCGTACCCTTTTGAGTTACTTAACGTTATATGATTATTTCTAGGCTCAACTGTAGTCCTGAAAACGGCATTGTTCATTTTTTTCCCGAGGCTACTATTCTATTTGGTACGTATACCACTTCTTCTTTGTCCATTCATCTGTTTATGAACCTTTTTTCTGCTTCCATGTCTTGGCTATTTCAATATTGCTGCAGTGCTCATTTGCCTGCCTGTGTCTTTCCGATTCAGGTGGTCTTAGGTTATAGGCCCAAAAGGTGACCTGCCGCATCATATGGTAGCTCAATTTTTATCTTTTCAAGCAGCTCCATTCAGTTTGTGTTAGTGCTGTTACCACTTTACATCCCACCAGCAGCTAGAAGGTACACAGTTCTCTAAAACCCCTTCAGCATTTATACTTTGTAGACATTTTGCTGATGGAAACGATTGGTGTGAGCTGAAACCTTTTTCCATTTGAATTTGCATGTGTCTAATAATTCATTCTACTGAGCTTTAGGCATGTCCTTTTTTTCTTTTCCTTTTTTTTAAAGAGTGAGTACAACTTCCCTCCTCTTATTGATTTCTTGAAAAATTTCTCATGTGTTGAATATTCTTGCCTATTCCTTACCCCAGGGCATTTTTCAGGGCAGGTGTCATTTAGAGCCCTGCAGTCCATGTGACTATTAAGCAACCATTAGCACTGGGTTTAAAGCTGCTGTTGTGGGAAAGAGCCACAAGGCGGCAGCATTATTACGTTCTCATCTCTTGTTACTAGGGCAACAGAATCTTCCTGGAGGTAGTGTTCCGAGGTTGTAAATTAGAGTGGAATGTGCTGGGACAAGCCTCCAGAAGTTTATGTCTCCTTACTTAGGTTTGTTTTTTAAATTTAATTTCTATTTCTTATCGGAGTAAATTTGATTTTAGTGTTTTGATTGCCTGGCTGTACAGAATCTGCTCAATGATTCATACATATGTCTGTTCATCCTCGGGTCCTGTTACCATGTATGTGATTACAAAATGTATATTTTAAAGGTATTGGTGATTATATAATTCATACAGTTTATCTGTTATATGTTTTTATACACTTAACATACATTAGTATATGTATGTTAACCCCATAGTCCGAGTTAACCCATCCTCCCACCTTTCATTTTGGCTAACCATTAGTTTATTTGATAAGTCTGTGAGTGTCTTTTTCTGTGGAAATATGTTCATTGGTAGCTATCTTTGGATAACATGTATAAATGTTATCATAGGATATTTGTCGTACCCTTTTGAGTTACTTAACCTTATATGATTATTTCTAGGCTCAACTGTAGTCCTGAAAACGGCATTGTTCATTTTTTTCCCGAGGCTACTATTCTATTTGGTACGTATACCACTTCTTCTTTGTCCATTCATCTGTTTATGAACCTTTTTTCTGCTTCCATGTCTTGGCTATTTCAATATTGCTGCAGTGCTCATTTGCCTGCCTGTGTCTTTCCGATTCAGGTGGTCTTAGGTTATAGGCCCAAAAGGTGACCTGCCGCATCATATGGTAGCTCAATTTTTACCTTTTCAACAGCTCAATTCAGTTTGCGTTAGTGCTGTTACCACTTTACATCCAACTAGGATCTAGAAGGTACACAGTTCTCTAAAACTCCTTCAGCATTTATAGTTTGTAGACATTTTGCTGATGGAAATGACTTTTGTGAGCTGAAACCTTTTTGAATTTGCATTTGCATGTGTATAATAATTCCTTATACTGAGGTTTAGGAATGTCCTTTTTTTTCTTTTCCTTTTTTTTTAAAGAGTGAGTACAACTTCCCTCCTCTTATTGACTTCTTGAAAAATTTCTAATGTGTTGAATTTTCTTGCCTATTCCCTACCCCAGGGCATTTTTAAGGGCAGGTGTCATTTAGAGCCCTGCAGTCCTTGTGACTATTAAGCAAACATTAGCACTTGGTTTAAAGCTGCTGTTGTGGGAAAGAGCCACAAGGCAGCAGCATTATTACGTTCTCATCTCTTGTTACTAGGGCAACAGAATCTTCCTGGAGGTAGTGATCCGAGGTTGTAAATTAGAGTGGAATGTGCTGGGACAAGCCCCCAGAAGTTTATGTCTCCTTACTTATGTTTGTTTTTTTAAATTTAATTTCTATTTCTTATCGGAGTAAATTTGATTAGAGTGTTTTGATTGCCTGGCTGTACAGGATCTGCTCAGTGATTCATCCATATGTCTGTTCATCTTCGGGTCCTCTTACCATGTATGTGATTACAAAATGTATATTTTAAAGGTATTGGTGATTATATAATTCATACAGTTTATCTGTTACATGTTTTTATACACTTAACATACATTAGTATATGTATGTTAACCCCATAGTCCTAATTTACCCATCCTCCCACCTTTCATTTTGGCTAACCATTAGTTTATTTCATAAGTCTGTGAGTGTCTTTTTCTGTGGAAATAT